>NW_018364419.1:0-19392 GCF_002078875.1 Numida meleagris | reverse complement strand
TTTTTCTTTTTCTTTTTCTTTTTCTTTTTCTTTTTCTTTTTCTTTTTCTTTTTCTTTTTCTTTTTCTTTTTCTTTTTCTTTTTCTTTTTTCTTTTTCTTTTTCTTTTTTCTTTTTCTTTTTCTTTTTCTTTTTCTTTTTTCTTTTTCTTTTTCTTTTTCTTTTTTCTTTTCCTTTCTTTTAATTACCTCAGTTGTATCAGTTGTATGAGCCTTCGGCTGAAGTTTTTAATCCTTTTGATTCTTTCTTCTTTCCTTCACTCTAGATCTCAGTAAAGCTACGCTTACTGTCCAGTGAATAATTAGTACTTCAGCAGAAAGAGCAATGTCTCAATGCAGGTTGGAACCCCTGGCATGACATTCTGCAGTTGAAATTTCTTCCTTCCATTCAAACTCTTTACTCTTCATCTCTTCGTGCTTCCCTTTTTTTTTTTTTGTTTTGTTTTTTTTTTGGTTTTTTTTTGTTAGGAAACCAAAAGTGCATGTGTTAGCCTTCACAAGGAAGTGAGCAGTGTGCATGTTCTTCAGGCCTTATCTGTGTATGAACAGCGTTGCTATTATGCCCTACAGAACCAGTCCTGTCCCATGCCGAGTTAGGAGAGGCTATACTAGAGTAGTTTTGATTGGACTAAATTTATTTCAGAGGTCATATGGAAAGCTCTGGGTGGGGAACAGTAATTACATTTTATATTTAAAAATATATATAAATATTGAGAAATGTGGTGAGACTCTTAAATTTACATTTCTAGAAATTGCATGTCTATGTATTATCCCTAACTTTCTTTACAGTAACCTGATAAGTTACACTTCATTTTACCTATTTATTTCTCTCCAAGGACCTCTATGCTATTAGCTAGGTAACAGAAGAATACTTTTAATGAGTGCACATGTGCAGAATAATCGTTCAAACTCCAATGCATGGTACTTAGGTCAGGAATTTCCCAAGCTGAATGCATGGTTTCATGGCACACACATCTGTTAATGCTAAAATTGTATTCCATTAAAAAATAAACAATGGGGAAATTGTTCCTTAATCTTTCAGTATTATTAATACTCATGTCTTCCTCCGTGAAGAAAATTTTTTAAAAGTCACATTATTTTTCAATGAGGAAGAGAATCCGCATATGGAATTAGAGCGTAGATTGTTTTCTAGTGGGATTTAGAAATGAAGGCATGCTTCATGTGATATGATGAGATGGTTTTGGATCTGCTCTGAAAGCTGGACACTCAAAAGTTCATGGGGCCAGGTGGATTGCCCCACAGAGTGCTGAGGGAGTTGGCAGATGTGGTTGCCAAGCCGCTCCCCATCATCCTTCGACAGTCCTGGCTAACCGGGTATGTCCCGGTGGACTGGAGACTGGCAAATGTGATGCCCATCTTCAAAAAGGGCCGGAAAAATGATCCTGGTAGCTACAGACCTATCAGTCTCACCTTGGTACCAGGGAAGGTTATGGAGCCATCATGGATCAATTAAAGGTCAACCAGGGGATCAGATCCAGTCAGCATGGGTTTATGAATGGTTTATGAATGATCCTGCTTGAGAAACCTGATTTCATTCTATGACAAGGTGACCCGCTTAGTGGATGAAGGTAAGACTGTCAATGTGGTGTACCTGGACTTCAGTAGAGCCTTTGACACTGTCCCCCACAGCGTCCTCATGGAGAAGCTGGCTGCCCACGGTTTGGATGGGCGTACGCTCTGCTGGGTGAAACACTGGCTGCATGGACAGGCCCAGAGAATTGTGGTCAATGGAGTTAAATCCAGTTGGTGGCCAGTCATGAGTGGTGTCCCTCAGGGCTTGGTACTGGGGCCGCTCCTATTCAACATCTTTATCAGTGATCTTGATGAAGGGATTGAGTGCACCCTCAGTAAGTTTGCAGATGACATCAAGTTGGGAGGGAGTGTATATCTATCTCCAGATGGCTCTACAGAGGGACCTGGATAGACTGGATTGATGGGCCAAGGTAAACTGTATGAGTTTCAATAGGGCCAAGTGTCGGGTCCTGTGCTTTGGTCACAACAACCCCAGGTAACCCTACAGGCCTAGGGAGGAGTGGCTGGAAAGCTGCCTGACAGAAAGGGACCTTGGTGTGCTGACGGACAGTTGGCTGAGTATGAGCCAGCCGTCTGCCCAAGTGGCCAAGAAGGCCAATGGCATCCTAGCATGGATCAGGAATGGTGTGGAGAGCAGGACTAGGGAAGTCATCCTGCCCCTGTACTCGGCACTGGTGAGGCCCCGCCTTGAGTACTGTGTTCAGTTTTGGGCACCTCAGTACAGAAAGGACACTGAGGTGCTGGAGCAGGTCCAAAGAAGGGCAACAAGGCTGGGGAAGGGCTTGGAGAATATGCCGTACAAGGAAAGACTAAAGGAACTGGGGCTGTTTAGTCTGGGGAAGAGGAGGCTGAGGGGAGACCTTATTGCTCTCTTCAAATGCCTGAGAGGTGATTGCAGCGAGAGAGGGGTTGGCCTCTTCTCACTGGTGACAGGTGACAGGATGAGGGGAAATGGCCTCAAGTTGCACCAGGTATAGGTTGGATATCAGGAAAAAGTTCTTTACAGAAAGGGTTGTTAAGCACTGGAACAGGCTCCCCAGGGAGGTGGTTGAGTCACCATCCCTGAATGTGTTTAAAAACCATTTGGATGTGATGCTCAGGGACATGATCTAGTGGTGGGTTGTTAGTGCAGTATGGTGAGGTTGCAGTTGGGACTTGATGATCTTGAAGTTCTTTTCCAACCTGAGCAATTCTGTGATTCTAAGATTCTATGATAATTGTTTGCCTTAAAGTGTCCCCTGCCTAAAGGTGGAAACCATAGATCCCCTGGGGTTTATATTTATTCTCTCTTCATCTGCTAAAAAATGACTAGAATTTTCCTAAATACAAAGTGTCTTACAGACTCTTCAGGACCAGGCCTGTAAAACACCATTCAGATCCACCTTTATGTCTTTCTAAGTCTTTCAGAAATACCACTCTCTTTCTCTGAAGGACAAGTATATGTCTTAGAATCTTAACCTAATTCACAGACTTCCATTCTAAATAAAATATTCATTCATTTTTCCATAATTTCCTTCAAAGGAACATAAACACGTTTAAGGGTTCATCCTCATGTCACTCCATAAAAAGTGGTATAAGGTATAAAGGTATAAACATATGCCTTTAGTTCTCAATTCAGTATTCTAATTTTCTGTTCCATACTTGAAAAGATTACAGGAATATGGTAAGATCTGTCCTTGGTTACTGAAGGCTTCCAAACCTGCGTGGTGATGACTTCCAGATTTCAGCACACAATGATTCTTCACATTATACTTTTCCTACAGATAGTTCATTTGATCAAAGGTAAGTGCACGTTTTGTTCTAATCCTAATTTGAGTTAAATGATATTATGATTTCCAGAGCTACTGGATTTATCTAGAATTTTTAAAAAGAAAAAAAATGCACCAATATATTTGTGAGTTTTCATATGGGATTATATATAGATTTACTGACTTCCGTGACTGTTCTTCGGGGAGCTTCCTTCCTTCCTCTGTTTGGCTTATTCCTCAGCTCAGCTGGCCCTGCTACTTAATCAGGCTGAGAAACCCAGATTTCCTTGGTTATTGCCCACTTCTGAGTGATGGAGTAGGACAGAAAGATCCTTAAAGGTCCATTAGTAATTTTTCCAGTAAAAATCAAAAATAAATATTTTTCATAAATGACCATATTTCAACAAGTAGATTATATTTGAAATGAAATCTGCTTGCTGTGGTGTGTTTCATCTCTAAATGCAGCTACCCAAGTGAAAATATAATGGGAGTCTGATATTAGGTAGACATCATCTTGCCTTTTGAGTTAAAGCTTTGCAAAATGAGTTTATCTTTCTGCATGATAGACATGTCATTTCTGCCTCTGAATCTGCTTTCAAACCAAGCTCAATATTTCCAGTAACACTTCCCCGAGGTTACACTGCATTCTGAGTAAATAAGCGTTGGGGCTGAAGAATGGCAGAGGACAAAAGAGTCTTTCAAAACTGACATAGAATCATAGAATCATAGAATGGCTTGGGTTGGAAGGGATCTTAAAGCCCATCCAGTTCCAACCCCCTGCCATGGGCTGGTTGTGACCTACTAGGTCAGGATGGCCATCCAAACTGTCCTTAAGTAACTTCACAATCTCTGTGGACAGTAATTCACCACCTGCTCACTGAAAAATTTTCCCCTTGGCATCTAATTGAAATCTCGCAGCTTTTAGTTAATAGACACTTTCCAGTGTCCTATCACTATCAGACTATGTAAAAAGTCAGTCTCCCTTCTGTTTATAAGCTCCCTTTAAGTGCTGGTAGGCTGCAATGAGGTCACCAAGGAGCTTTTTCTTTTCAAGGCAGACATGACCAGCTCTCAGCCTGTCTTTTTATAAGAGGTGCTCTTATGGGCCTCTTCCTGACTCACTCCAACAGCTCCATATCTTTCTTATGCTGGGGGTCCCAGGCTTGGATGCGGTACTCCATTTGAGGCCTCACAAGGGAAAAGTAGAGGGGGACAATACCTGTCCTCTCCTTGTTGCCACTCCTCTGTCAATGCAGCCTAGAACACAATTGGCCTCCAGGGCTGCTGATTTCCCATCCACCAGAACCCTCCAGTCCTTAACATAACAGGATTTCCTTCTCTCCATTTGTCTCGTCACATCATCCATGATTTTACAGTAGGAAATTATGGAACTTGCTCTTCAGATAACATCCTGATCCACAGCATTTTCTGATACGCTGATTTTATCAGAACAGGAGACCTACATTCACAAATCTGACATTACTGCTTCCTATACAAAGTGCATCTACAACAGGCACCATTTACATCTCTCTCTTCTTGCAGGCCAGATTAGAATAATACCTTCTTATGATCCTGTGGTTGGAGTCATTGGAAAAGGAGTCATCCTGCCCTGCCAGCTGGAAGCTAAGACAGTCACGAAGGGACTTCTTGTTCAGTGGATATTTACTGGAAAATCCCCAAACATAGAAGTGACTACCTATGATGGAAAAAATCCACAAAATCCAGTCAGGGAGGATAAGGCATACCTGGGCCGGACAAACATCTTTCAGAGTGAAGTTAATAAGGGAAACTTATCCCTTCACCTGAAAAATGTCATGACCTCTGATAAAGGGAAATACATTTGCAGTGTCTCTTTGGAGAACTGGTATGATGAAGTGATGGTTGACCTGGATGTGGCAGGTGAGTGGATTGTCAGGTGTTTTTTACTTCTTCAGTGCAGTTGTGTATCATTGGTAAGGACTATGGGGTACTGTTAGCCATGTGGAAGACAAGCCTTCACGCTGTTAGGCCACCTTTACGGACATCAAAAATATCTTTTTGACATTGTCTTACACCTGAGTATGAGAATGTGTAACGGGAGCAGAGCTTAATGTAGCAGTAAAGGAAGCCTATTCCTGTAGTGGTGACGCAACTGTAGATTGAGTGAGAGGGTATTTTGTATTTTAACCCATTTTTCTTGCTTTAGCTTACACATGATTATTTTCATCCAGTATACCAACTTCAATCTCTTAATGGTGCCATCCAAATTTATTTTAGTAGGAAATGTCCTGTCTTTGAAATGTTACGATCTTTTTTTTATTATTATTACTTCAAACTATTTATGAAGATGTCAAAAATGTCTGGAAAAATATGTTCTTATGAAGAATATAGAAGACATGTGGCATACAAGCAACCATATCTGT
Source organism: Numida meleagris (assembly GCF_002078875.1). Lineage (NCBI taxonomy): Eukaryota > Metazoa > Chordata > Aves > Galliformes > Numididae > Numida > Numida meleagris. The sequence continues at coordinate 13,691 of NW_018364419.1, read as the reverse complement.
TCAACTCACAAATTGTGTTTGTAGACAACTCTGACTTAAGACCATCCCAACACACACTGTTCAGTCAGAGAATATGTCATTGCCAGTTCTTATTTTTCCTTTTCTATAGCTCAAGGTGATGAGTCTGCAGTTGTCCTGGATGGTCATGTGGGTCAGGGCATTGGCCTCAACTGCAAGTCACAGGGATGGTTTCCACAGCCTGACGTAATTTGGATGGACAGCAAAGGACAGACACGGAAGGAGAAAGCCATCACACAAAGCACAAAGACATCTTTGGGTCTTTTTGATGTTGTCAGTTCCATGACCCTCGAACCAGGATCTGACATGGAAGTCTCCTGCAGAATAATCAATGATCTCCTCAACACAGCATGTGAATCTCGAGTCCTGATTTCAGGTAAGTGACCTTCAGGGCTGATATTTGTGAGGATCAGTTTGCAGGCTGCAATCCATCATCTCTCCAATTTCCCTGGAGAGAATCTGTACAGCCAGCTATGGCATAAATGACAAGAGCTGAGACGGATAATGTAATAAGAAGCACCAGTAAAATTTCATATTACTTGTTAAGTTCAGGATGCAAGTTCAGGAAAGGGGACGATGCCAGTAGGAAATGATGAATGTCAGCTCCCAACCCTTTCTCTTCCTGACAACAAAAAGATTACTCAGTGCTTCAGCAAGTGCCTTCCTCCCATATGGATATTAATTTCAAAAGTAAAGCAGAGGGATCCTTTTTTTTCCATCTGAAATACCACTATAGATGATTTTTCTTTTCCAAAAACTTAATCGATAAGGAAAGTAGTCACTATAATGTTCTCAAGTGGATCAGTCAACACATTTTTCTTACTTAAAGGTGGCTTCTGCTACATAGAGATCTTATAGCTCTCTATAACTACCTGAAGGGAGGTTGTAGTGAGCTGGGGGTCAGCCTCTTCTCTCTTGTAACTAGTGACAGGACGAGGGGGAATGGCTTCAAGTTGCGCCAGGGGAGATTTAGGCTGGACAGTAGGAAACAATACTTTTCTGAAAGAGTGGTCAGGCGCTGGAACGGGCTGCCCAGGGAGGTGGTTGAGTCACTGTCCCTGGAGGTGTTCAAGAAACGTTTAGATATATCATTGAGAGAAATGGTTTAGTGGGGTTATTGGTGGTAGGTGGATGGTTGGACTAGGTGATCTTGTAGGTCTCTTCCAACCTAGCTAATTCTATGATTCTATGATTCTATATCTCTGGCAATTGATCTAGCAAAGCAACATGGAGAATTGAAGGGCACCTACAACTGTCACAAGTGGCAAGAAGAGGCCAAAAGTGAAACGTTACAGCAAAAGTGATAGCATTAAATCTATATGCTTTAGACACCAGACATGCACTAGCTCTTTCACAAGCATTCATTAAAAATAACACTTTATATATTTCACAGATGTCTTCTTTCCATCCACTTCACCTTGGATGCCTGCCTTCCTTGTAATTTCATGTTGCACTGTGGCTGTTATTGCTGCTATAGTCTATAAGCTGAAAAGTAAGTAGTTCCACCTACAACTGCTGATATGGAAGTTACAACCACACTGCAAAATGCAGTTAATGCAAATTTAAGTGGCATTTCAACATCAGTATGAGAAAGAAACAGACGGGAACAAGATGCAGAGAAAAAAAGAGATAGAAATGTGAGGACGGTATGTGTGTGAATGCACAAGACACACAGAATATGAGTTTCATTTCTAGAAGACTGGACTTTTGAAAGAAAAATCATTTTGAGATTATATGATGTTTATTCTCAATTCTCTGAGCCTTGGGGAAAATAATGAAAATTCTTCTTCTTTTTCCAGTTCATTATACAAGAAGACAAAAAGAAGGTGAGTAAGGAGGAAGCTAAATATAAACAAAAAAACTATGTTGGGAGAATGGTGTTTATTTTTGAGTTAGATACAATCTCAGAAGCAGTTTCTTGAATACAGGGCTGACATTAATGCTGCCATAATTAATATTGAAGTCTGTCACTTCTGCCATGCACAAAGATGAAGCATGTCTTTCGGATGTTGACAAGCTGAGGACCACTGTTTACATTCAGCTGGGGAGTTTTGCTTCCAGCACTCACAGGAAGATCTATTTCTCAACACAGATAAACTGTTCTCCCCAGTGCCAAAATAAAGTCATCAGTTTCTATTGCTCCGTAGGCAAGACAAAACTGTGCTCACTCAGCTGGTATCAGAAACAAGAATTAATTGTATGCTGATGGGCTAATGAATCCAATTCAGAGAATTTTTCATTTATCTGACTGTCTACTTGTGTCAAGAAGTTCTCCCTGCCCATAATATTTCTCCAGATAGGAGGTAATAGCAGGGCTTCTTTGGCAAATGCCTGACTATAGTCCTGTTCCAGTCGCCCATTTTTCGTCAGGTATTTATTTCTAAGATGCTCTGCTACTGAAATACTCTCCTCTAAAGATGACTTAGTTGCTCTGCAGAACTCATGGGTTCAGCTTGCACTGAGCATTTCTGGTCTTTTGAATCATTTTTAATGTTTTGAGATGGTGAATTTTTAAGTGAATATTTAGTATTACAATTTTTGTTTTCTGTTGTTTTATTCTTAGAAACACTGCTGGACAAACTGAAAAAAGGTAAATACTCCCTGTCTTCTATAATGAGATGTGTTTAAAGAGAGAACAGATTTAAACTATATGAGAAAGTTATTAGTGGGGAGAAGAGCTGGTGGGAGGGACGGTGTGTGGGTTTCCTGCTGGTAATCGAAGGGACATGAAAAGTAAGAAGATGAGATTGAGACATTCAATGAGTAGGTGCCTTAAACGAGCCACATGAATGTCATTTCATCTCTCCAACTGGTTGTGAAATTGTGTGCTGAGGTACCAAGTTGTCATTTGGCTTCCCAATTCCCCATGCAGCATATCCTTCTTTCCTTCAAAGGATTGATTAGACTAATCACTGTTGGTCCTAAGTTAAAATATTTATGGAGAAAATAGCATTCAGAACAAAGAGTAATATTTCTACAATTTCTTTCAGACAAAGATTCTTTGGAGAAAGAGTTAGGTAAGAATATGGTTTTGATCACACTTCTGGTGCTTCATGTATGCAAGCTATTTCCATCCCCAATAGAGCAAATGAGATGTCAAACATTTTGATATGAACTTCTTCTGGATGCGACTGTTCCCTTTATCAAATGTTACTGTGACCTGTGATGATCTTTGATTACAAATGCAAAGATTCAAAATATTCCCATGATCCATTTTCCATGACTGTGTGGGAGATTTTGTTATTGAGGGCAATGGCATAATTTTAAAGCATATCCAATCATCCTTTGAACTTCTAGAAAACAACTACCTGTTCAGGTCAGTAATATTTGCTTTTTCTTTTGTTGTCATTTTCCTTCTTTACTTGCTGTCTGTTGGTCAACTTAGACACACATGAGACGACATTCGTTGGAGGTAAATAAATTCTGCAAGCAAGACAGATTTGATGCAAACTTGGACATAAATGAGAAAGAAAAATCAGCTATTTCATTAAAAATCATGACAGCTTATTCCTAGTTTAATGGTTATTTCTTCCATTACATGGTTATTTCTTCTATTTCATTTTCAATCACTGCATAGATTATTATTTAGCATGGCAGTACTTCTAAGAGTCTTGTGATATTTTGTTTCTCTCTTTAATCCTTTGACTTTGAGTACTGAAGGCCATAGTAGAGTTTCTTGAAGCTCTAGCATACCACTCCTGGGCTTTCTCATTTCTTGGGCAAACCTTTAAAATATGATTGACGATAATTGCACGGCTAATTTTGTAGGAGACTTCATTTCACTGTTCTCACAGTAACAGAATTATTGGTATCACATCCCAACTCCAGATCATTATCTCCTTGAGATTTCTTTTCACTTATTAAAGCCTTTATTTTGCAGAAAACTCTGGAATAAAACATCGCCTTGGTAAGAGAATATCTTCTGCAAGTTTTACTCTTGTGAACCTTACAAAAAATACGGCGAGTGTTCAAAATCAGCATGACAAAGCCATACGTGAAGATGAAGGGATTGCACAGACCTCATCACAGTTCAGCTCTCTTGCCTCCTTCAATACAGATGTGAAGAGGCATGCTGTAAGATTTCCCCAAACTGTGAATAATCCTTCTTGACAGAAGCTGCTATACCTAAATCTAGAACAGATCTACAGACACCCAGAAGGTGTTCTGAGTTGTTTCATTACAAAAAGATGTGGTGGTAGTGGTGGATGAAAAGCTGGACATGACCAGCCATGTGCCCTCACAGCCCAGGAAGCCAACCGTACCCTGGGTTGCATCAAAAGAAGCGTGTCCAGCAGGGCGAGGGAGGGGATCCTGCCCCTCTGCTCTGCGCTGGAGAGGCCTCACCTGGAATAGTGCGTCCACATGTGGAGTCCTCAGTTCAGGAGGGATGTAGAGCTGTTGGAGTGCATCCAAAGAAGGGCTACTAAAATGATCCACAGAACACCTCTACTATGAGGACAGGATGAGAGAGCTGGGGATGTTCAGCCTGAAGACTAAAAGGCTGTGAGGTGACCAGATGGTGGCCTTTCAGTAACAAAAAGGGAGCTACCGGAAAGAAGACAACAGACTCTTTAGCAGGGTCTGTGGTGATAGAGCAAGGGGAAAAGGCTTCAAGATCAGGGAAGGTAGATTAGGGTTAGATATAAGGAAAAAATCTTCTACAGTGAGGGTGAGGTGGGACTGGAACACATTACCTAGTGTTGTGATTGATGCCTCATCCCTGGAGACTTTCAAGGTGAGACTGGATCAGGCTCTGGGCAACCTGATCTAGCTGTGGTGTCCCACTTCATTGTAGGGGAGTTGGACTTAATGACCTTCAGATGTCCCTTCCAACTCTAAGGATTCTATGATTCTAAATGATATCTACCTGAATCATGGGAATGACAGCAGAGAAGGAATTCACGTCCTCCACTCAGCCCAGTTGGCCTACTCAGCATCCGCTAAAATGCTCACTAAATGCAAGCAAGTGGAGGCCTCATCTAGAGGCCCACTTTGTGACCTTCACCTTGCAAAAAAAAAAGCCTCCAAAATTGAAACTGCACAAATTTAACAAGTCCTAGTATTTATGTGTTGCATAGCTTGGAGTTCTATGGTCTGGATTTGTTAAAAACTGATTTGTTGGAAAATTGAACCACAACTCAGAAATGATTATAGGTGTTATTAACCAAAACATCCTTCCAACAAAATAAATTTTAATAATTAGAAAATCTTTTTCTTTCAGATGCACTAGAACATGAGTTGGGTAAGTAGTTTGGAAGTTTTAATTTCTTGGAGTATGTACTGCTGCTTTAGAAAAAGTCAGGCACTGGGATGAATCTCAGTGCTGACAATAACTGCACATCAGAACGCAACAGAAGACAGGCTGACAAGTACCTAACCTCACTTATGATTCACAAATCCCTTCTTTCTCTTTCCCTTCTGCAGATTTCTGGAAAGCTCAGGAGAAGGCAGGTAAGCAGACAGGAGAAAGGGTGGGAAAATGATGTATTTCTCTGACCAAATTCTCCAGAAATGGCAATGCCATGGTCTTAGAGATCAGCCTGCTGGGCAGCAGTCACAGGAATAAGCCTTCTCCTGGCTAGTCTAAAACAAAATGAGGCTTGCATGTGGATATTGGATTACTAATTTTGAAGTGTGCTGGGAGTGGGAGAATCACCTGGAATTGCTCGCATGAGAGAGTACCATGGCTAAGACACCTCCAAGAGACCTGTCAGTGACTGTTGCTTGCGGTGTTCTCAGGGGGAAAGGTTTCAATACTTCGTCAAATTAAGCCAGGACTGCTCAGATCCTCAAATACTTCAATCCATCTCCCCCCGAAGACAGTGGTCCCTGAAACATTCTGTTCATTGGATCATTCTCATTTTCCCCTCCAGTTCCCATTTCTCTGTACCCTGAATGCCGACTCCTCCAGCTCCAAGTGCCAGGGCCTCCAGATGTTGAGGACAATGCATGTGAACCTGCTGGCCTAAGCAGTGCCTCCACAGTCCCTGTCCTGGTGGCAAAGGATGGGTTTTCAGCTGGGAAACACTACTGGGAAGTTGAGGTGGGCCAGCAGCTGGACTGGGTGCTGGGGGTCATGAGGCAGAAAGGGAAAGAAGAGGAGCAAGGGACCCTTGCTGGGGACGACTACTGGGCTCTGCACAGATCTCGGGGAGAGATTTTCTCTATCAAGGGAAACAGCAGACTTGAGAAGAAGGATATGAATTACTCAGTGATTGGTGTGCTTCTGGACTTGGAGGAAGCACAAATCTACTTTTATGGAACAGAGCAGGGGAGCCAAATGTTGAGAATCCCTATAAGCCTCAGAAAAGAATCTGCAGAAGAGTTTTACCCTTTTCTATCAAAAGGGGAAGGGAGATTCAAGCCCGTTTGCCATCAAAATATTCCTGTTCCATTAAAGGAACCATAAAAAGCATAGAGAATTGAATAGGCGAAGACTGTTTTGTCAGCAGTAGAATGGAAAAATTACGAACAAACATCTGCCAAATGTAAAAATAAACAAGAAAGAAAGATGCAGTTGAGAAAGGCACAATATTCTAGTAAGGATAAAATAACCAGCTAGTGTAAATAAGATTGGGGTCAGATTCAGAAAACCCTTGTTAGTTGTTTGAGTTCTTGTTACAGAAGAGCAATGTCTCAAGTGTACAACAACAGATTCAGTTGCCTGAAGAGACAATTGTAGTTTACATGGAGCTATATAACCTGTCACTCCTCCACTTTGCTACAGGTGGAGTTGCATCATTGCTTATTTTAGGGTCATAACTGCAAGCTGAAAGCACCTCAAACAACCTATTTATCTAAGCAAATTGTACTTCCTGTTTACATTTAAGTTCATTGCAATCTATCCAATTAGGCAAGCCCAATTCCACTATATTTGTATCAAGAAAAGAAATAAATGTATTTTGAATGAAAAAAATATTTTAAAACTTTTCTACCTTAAGCACAGAAGAATATTGAAGGTAATACACATTGATGTATGAACTGTGGTGCCAGCCAGCAGAGTGAGTGAGGTTCCTACTGTCAGAAGCTGGAGGGCCTCATGGGCTCTCAGCCTGGGGTGCTGGCTGCTGGAATTGGTGTGAGTGGACTGGGTACACCTACTGGAGTTATGAGAAGAATGTAGGCTGCAGATGTGGGGTCTTGTACGGGAGTGGGTGAGTGTTCTAGTGTCAGTGGTAGGAGAGCTGTCTCTAGAACTAGGGAGAGCCCCATAGTCACTGATCCCATGGTGCTGGCTGCTTTGGAGATCGATGAGTGGACTGGAGGTCTGCTACTGGAGTCAGGCTGAGGCTGTAGGCTATAGACTATAGTATCACTCCTGGAATGAGTAGGGTACCAGCAAGAGGTACTGGAGCAAGTGGTGGTCTTCTACTCCCAGCCATGGGATGGGACTGGTATGTTTTCCGAAACCAAATACTGGTGGGACTGGTGTGAGTGAGGCAAGTGTCTCCATCCCAGAGGCATGAGTAGGGCACCAGGTCACAGCCATCGGGCCTGGTGTCAAATGCTGAGGTTCCCAAGTGCGTGTATCTTCCCCAACCTGGTGTGCATGGGATGTGCATGTGTATTCACTAGCAAACTGTAAACAAGTAGTGGGAGGTTTGATTTGGGCCAGGTTATCAGGTTGTTGGTGGGTCTGTCCTGATACATCCAGAGGAACCCGAGACTGTGGTGTGCTTGAGGGACAGGTGAGAGTGTGTGCATTCGCAGAGAACTTTAAGTTAGACATACTGGTGTGCAGGCAATCCATGAAGTCTTGTGAGAGGACCTACGATCTGGGCAGGGTTTCCAGGCAGAATGAGACACTATACACAAACTCAGGGTTCCACAATGGGTCTGCTGGATGAACAGAGAGACTTAGAGAGGTACTCTGAGTATCAAAAAATACATGTATGCCTGTGAACCTATAGAGTGCTGTATTCTTCTCTAGAGAACTTCTATATCAACTGTTTAGAAGGAAGGAGTCTTGACAGTCTGTGTTTGTTATGTGTGAGTTCTGTGTGTAAGCGCTGCTGAAAGTAATCCTTGGCTGGGGCAGCCTTTGTAGCCACAAGTATCAGTGTCCCATGTGTGTCTGTGTGTGTTTGTGTGTCTCTAGGACATGTGCTCAGCTTGCTACCAGTTGAATGTGCAAAGAGGAAATGAGTACAGTGGAATTTAGGGTGCGTCATGAGGTAGCTGATTTCTGGCCGCTATCTGCTCTGGGTGATCAAAAAGATTTTCCAGCGTACTGATACCTGACTGTGTGCAGTGCCTCCTTGGGTAATCAAGATCTTGCCAGCTGCTGAATAATGATTGGAGGTGACTTATTGTGATGATCATCTATAAAGAGAAGGTACAGTGCTGAGGAAAACTCCAGGGCAGAATGCAGTGAATACGCAAGGAATCTGTTCCCTAAGCAACATAACCTACTACCTAAAACCTAAAAAAATCATGCTCTTCTTCACACCTGATGGAATGATTTGTACACAGGCATAAACACACAAAACAATAGTTGTGGGAATACGAGAAAGACCATTCAGAGCAGAAGCTGCAGAGCAGGATAGGCAGCATGAGAAGCAAGGCTGAGAACCAAGGGAGCAGGATAACATGATAACAATGCAGGGAAGGGAACTTGGTGGTACTACAGAAATTGTAAACTGCATGGTTGTCACCCTGAGCCTGCAGTTTTTAATCTTCTGTCGTACCAATTGCAATAAACATATGTATGACTGGAGTCACTGAAGATCCATGTGAAAGCAAGAAAACACTACAAATGGCTCAAAACAGGATGAATTTCGTAGAAGATAACATCATAGGCATGTTGGGAGGACATCGTTGACTTCTGTGGTAAGACAGTGTAAGCCTATCTTCCCCACCACATGGACGCCTCTCGGGTAAGATTCACACACTCAGTTATACCTAATGCTTCCATGCGAAGCTCAGAAATCTCTATAGAATTATTCCATAATTTAATGCATTTGCAGTTGGCTGCATTATTCACATGCTCTGCTGACAGTGTATTTATCACCAGCAATCCAAATGAGTCTGTAATATGTTGCTTCAGTAAATAGCACTATGCATTAATCTAGGTGGTAGAGTTCTCACTGAAGGTGACCAAACTGTTTCAGAGTTCTGTGTTAGCATCACTCAGTGTTTAAGTCAAGCTGCTCTCAGCCCCTCTGATGCCTGTGGACAAGCTGGAATACAAAGGAGTTTATATTCTCTCAAACTTCTTAATGGCAACACCAGCACATTAGGATTAGGTGTTCTAACAGCAATAGACACCAACAAAGAGAGAAGTAAAGACATTCTTGCTCTGCCAGAGGCTATTCTGACAACTGTGCGAAGGAGACTTTGCACATGCATTCTAAAATGACAGTGTTCTTGAGGACGTATCCATTCTCTCCTGAGGAGAGAAAAAGACTAAATGCGTGAATCTAGAAATAGCAGGAAGGGCAGGAGAGGTCAACAACAAACTCATTGACGTGGAAGCTTACCTATCTTCATCTTCATGTGTCAATTCTGTCCCTACTCGCTAAAAATGAGAGGATATTAGTACCTTGTAAATTCTCCTGGATATTTTTTAGACCACATAACAAAATGAGTAAGGCTGGTCCATATTTCACACCATTTCCAAGTGAAAGGAGTTTCTGCAGATACACAAGAAACACCGATGGCAAGTCAGTCAAGTTGCCTTCAGTAGGCACCCTATTTTTGCAACTGACATAGAAGGATCTGCTGTGACCGGTGACCATCTAGTAACAGAAGTCAGAGGTATCTTTAAGCAGTATGGTTTCAGCTTATCAGAAAAGCTCTCCCATGCTAGCACAGTAGCCAACTTTTGCACAAAGGTGTCGTGAATGTTTCCTGTGATGATTAGTGCACAGAAAAAAAATCATGCTCTTCTTCACACATGATGGAATGATTTGTACACAGGCATAAACACACAAAACAATAGCTGTGGGAATACGAGAAAGACTATTCAGAGCAGAAGCTGCAGAGCAGGATAGGCAGCATGAGAAGCAAGGCCGAGAACTAAGGGAGTAGGATAGGCAGCATGAGAAGCAAGGCTGAGAACCAAGGACATCTCCAGAAGGAGAGAAAAACAAAAGGAATGTCTCGTGGCTCTGACTGGGCAAGTGCCTGTATGCACAGATGAGAAGTGTTTGTGGATACCTTGTTGACATGTAACTGTGGATAAGAAAGTTGTAAAGTTGGATGGGAGAGCTGAGAACAGAAACTTGTGAATGTATATACGTGTTGTGAGAACTTGTAATGAACGATTTGGATCGTTCGCATCTGAGTCCGTGCCTGGTTGCCACAAATAGTGACCAGTTTCTGGGCTTAGAAAATATTTGTGTAGGTTCATAGAAACACCTGGAGGCTCTCTTTACCCATTGACTAGTGTCTTGAAGTCTGGGTTTTCCTGCAGAAATGGCTCATGGCAAGCAATGGTGAAAGAGTTTTATATGAATTAGCTGTTGAGTTTCAATCTGGTGACACAAAGCACGGGGCTGAATATAGTGTAGTCTGACCTCAGGCTCTGGATTTCAGTCATAAATTAACTGTGCATTCTCACGCTTCTCAACCATTCACTTCTCATCATCATCAAAGCCCCCTGCAATCCTTAGAGGCTCAGTGTCAGACTTGGCTGCAGCTGAACCTGTTGAGAAGAAAGGAAAAAGCCGCACATTCTGGCTGTGAAGATTAACAAAGTTGAAAGTGTACAACACTTTTTTCTGATGAACACTGAAAAACGACAACTTCTTGGATGAGATGTCTAGGAAGATCCCAATCTTCTGTGGTCTACCACTCACAGTCAAACGAGTCCAGGGATCTGAGTGGGCCCAATACTCTTGCCCATCTGCTAGCCCTATGACCCAGAAACCATTCTTAGGGGACAGAGCCACTGTCTCTTTTCGTGTCACAGTCTCCCGGGCAACACCTAAGTTCCAGTTTCTTCTCTTTCCAACGTCCACTTCCCAATAATGTCTCCCCGAGGTGTAACCTTCCTTTGCCAACAGAAAAGTGTGGGAATCAAATCTCTCCTCCTTGCTGGGCACCTTTCTGATCACACCAGTGTCTGTTACACTCTTCCCATCTTCAGATACTTGCAGTCTAGGGTGAGCTGTGTCAGCGTTGAGGGTGACATCAACTGCAATAATAAGGCGATTTCTTAAGTACTAAATATCAAGAGGTCTATTGCTTCGAGACTTCCTATTGGTTGATCCTATGAATTTATTCCCCTGTCTTGCCCTGATCTCCACTCTGATAGGCCCTAAGAAATTTCTTTGCCCAGGATACCTCCAACTTCTGGCAACCCAAGTCATCTCCCTTCTCTTTTGTGTCTCATCTGTGACATACTGAGAGACACCAGCATGCAACAATGGCATGCAACATGAAGGAAAAATGTACGGAGATTACAAGCTTTTGACTAAGGAATCATTCAACTCTAAGGAAGTGACCAGAGAATAAGAGCCATACTTTGGAACATAGATCCTCTTTGAACAAAACCAGGATCACAAAATCTTCTTGCAAGAGAATGGGGAATAAGTCCACTCGCCAAGACTGCATGATAAATTCAGCAGGTTTGTGTACATCTAGCAGTAGGACTGCTCTAGCTGCACACCCCAAAACAAATTTCTCCTTCTTACAAAGACTGAACCTTTACTTTTGATGAACAAATAATTCTGTTTTATATCCTAGAAGAAGAAAAAATTATTGAGACATTTCTAGGACAGCAAACGGATAACTGAAGGATTCAAAATAAGTTCTTGCTGTTGTGCTGTTACTTACAGAACAAGACGCCTGAGGACAAATGGTTACCTGAGAGATACATTAAAGCTTTAAGAGGTTTAGAATGGTATTTTTCTTACCTTTATGTCTTTGTGCACGCAATAACTCTACAGGAAACAAAAAAAGGAAGAAAAGAGTGTTTTCAGGGGATCAAGTCTCCAGTGACCTGACAGCCCATACTGCTGGCAGACAATCAAGCACTTGTGTATTGCCTGCTTGTTCTGCAGGTAAGAAAGCCATGCTATGATGATTAACATCCATGACAAAGGACAAGAAAAACTGAAACCAGGAAAATATCAGCTGATTACATAGAAGTGTGTTATACTTAAATAGGAAGTATAGAGTCTCCATGAGATCCCACGCAACTGAAAGTAAGAGGCTTAAGCTATTGTGCCAATGACAGAGCCCAGAGAGTCTACTTCCCTGGAGATACTCAAAACCCACCAGAACACTTTTCTGCGCAACCTGCTAGAGGAAACCTGCTCTAGCAAGAAGACCAGATGATTTAGAGATGTTCTTTGCAAGCCATATGATTCTGTGATTCTGAGATCAGTTTTGAAAATTAGAAGCTGTGGGAGACGAGAAACACATCCCAGGTGAAGTCCTCCCTTCACACTTGGTGTTGCAACTTGAGTGCTCAAGGACATTAAGATACCCTTAACATTCACTTAACAGTAAGATTCTGAGACAGTGCTGAAAGGCAAAGTCAACATAAACAGTAATTCCACAGTTAGGTTGAGGAACCACTTTCAAAACAAAGAGATAAAAAACATTATGCAAGTGGTCCAGGAACAAAGCTTTGACAATACCAAAACGGAACATTAAGCCTGGGGTAGTAGCAGGCCCACCCACAGAGCTATTTAGGGGGAAATTGGCATTGTTGGAATAGTCCTCCTCAACATCCCCAAAGCTTTATCCCTACAGAAAATGCTTGTGGGCAAGTAGAAGGTCTTCCTGCTCTGCCTTGTGCCTTGAGCTCCTCTGATACACGTGTTAAGAAAACATCACAGCAATTCTGCACATAGAAAATGTGGGAGAGTACGGTGCAGGAAAAGCACAAGAAGCAAATCCTTCACACAGTTCTCCCTCAGATAAAGACTTCACACCAAGGGCACTCGCGGACATTCAGCATACCACACTATCAAAATGCACTTACCAATATGACTCTGAGACAGTGCTGAAAGACAAGAAAAACAGAAACAGTACAATAACAGTTGGGTTGGTGAGTCAAAGCTTCAAGAGAAAGAAGCCAAGGGCATTGTGCAAGTGGCCTCATGAACTCCTTGGCAAAGTCAAAGCTGAAAAGCATCAGCTGGAACACGGAGACTAAGGTAGAACCAGAATCACATACAGAGATCACTGGGGGTAACTGTCGATGCTGGAATAGACTTCTTCAAAAGCATTAACCACAGAATGAATTGCAAAAAGATTTTAAACCAGACTGCCTGTACAACCAAAGTCATGGCATTCAGTTTCCTTGGGGCTACCTATTCTGGCGGCGTTATGGATTAATGTCTTGACGCTTCAAAAGTAACATGCAACATTCACACTGGTCCCCACAAAGCAATCAAGTCCGGAATGGTAAGAGAAAATCCCTGTGGTTCAGCTAATATTCTGGAGAGAAACACAGGAGATCACAAGCACCAGCTAGAACACAGAGATGGGGGAAGTGGCTGACTCACTCAAGGACCTGTCTGGGGACACTTCACTTAGCTCCAATAGCCCTCTCCACTATCCCCACAGTCCCAGCCGCAAATGCCGCAGGGCAAGCAGAAGGACTCACCATTCTTTGCACGGAGCTCCTCTGCACAGCCAATGCAGCCAACGCAGAAAAAGACACAAAGTCCGTTAGAAATCCAAAGGTCCCAGCGCACTGCCCGCTTGGACTGCCCAAC
>NW_018364418.1:0-1066 GCF_002078875.1 Numida meleagris | reverse complement strand
AAGGAGTCAAAGAGACATGTCCCTTTTCAGCAGTCTTTCCGGCGTACCCTCCTGCAGTCCCATCATGCCCCAGGACGCTATGGGCCACGCCAGACCGCGCGCTGAGAACTTCTCGGAGCACTCTGCGGTGCCACCGCACGCAGCGCCCGCACACAGCCCGAGCATCTCGGCTTTCGCGCGTGCAAGGAGCAGCTGCTGCAGTACCAAACCTCTTCAGTAGGCGGCAGCAGTGAATGCAAAATCGGTAGCGCGCATGCGCAGCGCGCGGCCGAGATTAGCCAATCAGGTGCCGCGGAACGCCCAGGGGCAGGCGAGAGCCAAAGCCGCAGTGCGCATGCGCTAGTCCCGACAAAGCACTGCGCAAGCGCCCCTTACAGCTAAGTAATACGCATGCGCAAAGCGGTGTATAGCTCTGCGCATGCGCCAGTCCCGACGAAACACTGCGTATGCGCCATTGCAGGCACACCACTAAGTATGCACGAGTCCCTACACAGCATTGCGCATGCACTAGTTCTGGCGCACAGATACGCATGCGCCAGCCGCGGTACGGCACTGCGCAGGCGCCAGTCCCGACAAAGAACTGCGCATGCGCTGTCCGGAACAGGGCACAGCGCCCGTGCGCTGCGCGATAGCGTCCCGGCTTTCGCGCGTGCAAGAAGCAGCGGCTGCAGTACCAAACCTCTACAGAAGGTGGCAGCACTGAGCGCCGCAGCGGTAGCGCGCATTTGCACGTTCTGGCAGTGATGGACCAGCTGTGGCCACAGTGACTGAATGCAGGACTTGGCTTGGGGCTGCCATGTGGGACTTATTACCCCGCTGCATGCCTGACAAAGCACAACTGCCACGCACCACGGCAAGCGTTTGTCTGAGTGTCATGTTTTGTGGTGTCTTCTGAAGCCTCAGGCACTGGAGGTAGCTTCCCCACAAGAAAATACTTGAGAGCAGCCCTGCGGAGAAGGAGTTGGAGGTCTTGGTGGACGAGAAGCTGGACATGAGCCAGCAGTGTGTGCTGGCAGCCTGGAAGGCCAACTATGTTCTGGGCTGCATTAAAAGAGGAGTGGCCAGC
>NW_018364417.1:0-1059 GCF_002078875.1 Numida meleagris | reverse complement strand
GTTATGGGGTCTCTGTGGGGTCTCTATGGGGTCTTTATGGGGCTTATGGGGTCTCTGTGGGGTCTCTGTGGGTCGCTATGGGGTCTCTATGGGGTCTTTATGGGGTTCTGTGTGGTTTTATGGGGTCTCTGTGGGGCTCTGTGGGTCGGTATGGGTCTCTATGGGGTCTCTGTGGGTCGCTATGGGTTGTTATGGGGTCTCTATGGGGTCGCTATGGGGTTTTATGGGGTCTCTATGGGGCTCTGTGGATCGCTATGGGGTTTTATGGGGTTTTTATGGGGTTCTATGGAGTCTCTGTGGGGTCTCTGTGGGGTTTTATGGGGTTCTATGGGGTCTTTATGAGGTTTTATGGGTCTCTGTGGGTCGCTGTGCGGTCTCTATGGGGTCTCTATGGGGTTTTATGGGGTCTCTATGGGTCTCTATGGTCTCTGTGGGTCTCTGTGGGTCACTATGGGGTCTCTATGGGTCGCTATGGGGTCTCTATGGGTCGCTATGGGGTTTTATGGGGTTTTATGGGGTCTCTGTGGGGCTCTGTGGGTTGCTATGGGTCACTATGGGGTCGCTATGGGGTCGCTATGGGGTCTCTGTGGGGTTTTAGGAGGTTTTTAGGGGGTTTTATGGGGTGTCTGTGGGGTGTTATGGGGTCTCTATGGGTCCCTATGGGTCGCTGTGTGGGTCTCTATGGGTCGCTGTGGGTCTCTATGGGTCTCTATGGGTCATTGTGGGTCGCTATGGGTCACGCTATGGGTCACTATGGGTCTCTGTGGGTCACTATGGGTCACGCTGTGGGTCACTATGGGTCACTATGGGGTTTCTATGGGTCTCTGTGAGGTCCCTGTGGGTCTCTATGGGTCTCTGTGGGTCTCTATGGGTCTCTATGGGTCTCTATGGGTCTCTATGGGTTTCTATGTGTCTCTGTGGGTCTCTATGGGTTGCTGTGGGTCTCTATGGGTCGCTGTGGGTCTCTGTGGGTCGCTATGGGTCCCGCTATGGGTCGCTGTGGGGCTGCCCCATAGTACGCGTCGGTGGAGGAGGCGGCGGCGACGCGGGAGGCGCTGC
>NW_018364416.1:0-957 GCF_002078875.1 Numida meleagris | reverse complement strand
GCTGGCTGGATGGCTGGCGTGTGTGCGTGGGTGAGTGTTGCTCCTCCAGGCTGGCTGGCGTGGGTGGGTGAGTGGTTCTCTGGCTTTCAGGCTGGCGTGGGTGGGTGAGTGGTGCTGCGGCTCGATGGCTGGCGTGGGTGAGTGGTGCTCCGCCTGGCTGGCATGCGTGCGTGGGTGAGTGGTGCTCCGGCTTGCTGGCTTGCTGGCTGGCGTGGGTGGGTGAGTGGTGCTCCTCCTCCCTGGCTGGCGTGCGTGCGTGGCTGAGTGGTGCCCCAGCTGGCTGGCAGGCTGGCTTGCTTGGGTGAGTGGTGCTCCTGCTGGCTGGCTGGCGTGGGTGGGTGAGTGTTGCTCCTCCTGGCTGGCTAGCGTGCGCGTGTCGCTGAGTGGTGCTCTGGCTGGCTGGCTTGCGTAGGTGAGTGGTGCTCCGGCTGGCTGGCGTGCGTGCATGGGTGATTGGTTCTCCGGCTGGCTGGCTGGCGTGTGTGGGTGAGCAGTGCTCCGGCTGGCTGGCTGGCGTGCGTGGGTGGGTGAGTGGTGCGTGGGCTGGCTGGCAGGCTGGCATGGGTGGCTCACTGGTGCTCCAGCTGGCTGGCTGGCTTGCGTGGTTGGGTGAGTGGTGCTCCGGCTGGCTGGCTGGCTGGTGTGCATGTGTGTGTGGTTCTCTGCCTGGCTGGCATGCGTGGGTGAGTGGTGCTCGGGCTGGCAGGCAAGCGTGGATGAGTGGTACTCCGTATGGCTGTTAGGCTGGCGTGGGTGGGTGAGTTCTGCTCCAGCTGGCAGGATGGCGTGCGTAGGTGTCTGGTTCTCCGGCTTGCTGGCTGGCGTATGTGGGTGGGTGATTGGTGCTCCGCCTGGATGGCTGGCGTGCGTGGGTGAGTTCTGCTCCATCTGGCTGGCTTGCTGGCTTGCGTCGGTGACTGGTGCTCAGGCTGGCTGGCTGGCTGGCGTGCATGGGTG
>NW_018364415.1:0-1068 GCF_002078875.1 Numida meleagris | reverse complement strand
TAGAGACCCATAGGGACCCATAGGGACCCATAGAGACCCATAGAGACCCATAGAGACCCATAGGGACCCATAGAGAGACCCATAGGGACCCATAGAGACCCATAGGGACCCATAGGGACCCATAGAGACCCATAGGGACCCATAGGGACCCATAGAGACCCATAGGGACCCATAGGGACCCATAGAGACCCATAGAGAGACCCATAGAGACCCATAGAGACCCATAGAGACCCATAGAGAGACCCATAGAGACCCATAGAGACCCATAGAGAGACCCATAGAGACCCATAGAGACCCATAGAGACCCATCACCCCATAGATCCCCCCTGCCCCACAGAGATCCCATAGGGGACATGGAGAGACCCATAGGGACCCATAGGGACCCATGGAGACCCATCACCCCATAGATCCCCACTGCCCCACACAGACCCATAGAGACCCATGGAGACCCATAGAGACCCATCACCCCATAGACTGCCCCACTACCCCACACAGACCCATGGGGGGATACAGGGGACCCATAGAGACCCACAGGGACCCGGCACCCCATAGATCCCAAATGCCCCACACAGACCCATGGGGGACGTAGAGAGACCCGTAGAGACCCATAAAGACCCATCACCCCATAGATCCTCACTGCCCCATAGAGATCCCATAGGGACCACCATAAAGACCTGTCACCCCATAGATCCTCGCTGCCCCACACAGACCCATAGAGACCCATGGGGACCCATAGAGACCCATCACCCCATAGATCCCCACTGCCCCACACAGACCCATGGGGGACATAGAGACCCATTGAGACAGCACAGAGACCCCACAGAGACCCCATAGATCCTCACTGCCCCACACAGACCCATGGGGGGATACAGGGGACCCATAGGGACCCATAGTGACCCATCACCCCATAGATCCCAAATGCCCCACACAGACCCATGGGGGACATAGAGAGACCCATAGAGACCCATAGGGACCCACAGGGACCCGGCACCCCATAGATCCCCCTTGCCCCACAGAAATCCCATAGGGGACATGGACAGACCCATAGAGACCCATAGGGACCCATGG
>NW_018364414.1:0-1018 GCF_002078875.1 Numida meleagris | reverse complement strand
ATGGGATCCTATGGGGTTTAATGGGATCTCATGGGACTCAGTGGGTTTCCATAGGATCTTATGGGATTCAATGGGATCTTATGGGATTCAATGGGATCTTAAGGGATTCAATGGAATTCTATGGGACTCAATGGGATCCTATGGGACTCAATGGGATTCAATGGGATCCTATGGGACTCAATGGGATTCAATGGGATCCTATGGGACTCAGTGGGATTCAATGGGATCCTATGGGATTCAATGGGATCCTATGGGACTCAATGGAATTCTATGGGACTCAATGGGATCCTATGGGACTCAATGGGATTCAATGGGATCCTATGGGATTCAGTGAGACCTTATGGGCCGGGTTGGGGGGCGGGTAGGTGACCCCCCCTCGTCCCCCCCTTTCCCCCCGCCCCATAACTTGTGGGGCGCAGTGCCATCGTGGAGGCGCCGGTGACAGAATGGGATTCTATGGGATTCAATGGGATTCAATAGGATCCTATGGGATTCAATGGGACCCTATGGGACTCAGTGGGACGCTATGGGATTCAATGGGACCCTATGGGATTCAATGGGACCCTATGGGACTCAGTGGGATCTTGTGGGATTTAATGGGATCCTATGGGATTCAATGGGATCCTATGGGACTCAATCGGATTCAATGGGACCCTATGGGATTCAATGGGACCCCATGAAACCGTATGGGCCGGGTTGGGGGGTGGGTAGGTGACCCCCCCTCGTCCCCCCTTCCCCCCGCCCCATAACTTGTGGGGCGCAGTGCCATCGTGGAGGCGCCGGTGACAGAATGGGACATTATCGGGTGGAATGGGAAGTTATGGGATCCAATGGGATCTTATGGGACTCAGTGGGATTCTATGGGATTCAATGGGATCTTATGGGACTGAATGGTATCCTATGGGATTCAATGGGATCTTATAGGACTCAGTGGGGTTCAATGGGATCTTATGGGATTCAATGGGATCCTATGGGACTCAATGGAATTCAATGGGATCTTATGGGATTCAATGGGATC
>NW_018364413.1:0-946 GCF_002078875.1 Numida meleagris | reverse complement strand
GACCCACAGCGCCCCATAGCAACCCATAGAAAGACCCATAGAGAGACCCATAGAAAGACCCATAGAAAGACCCATAGCACCCCATAACAGCCTCAGCGTCAGCCTGTGCCTGCAGGTCAGAGCCTGCCCCATAGCGGGACCCACAGCGCCCCATAGCGGGACCCATAGCGACCCACAGCGAGACCCACAGCGCCCCATAGCAACCCATTAAAGACCCATAGCGCCCCATAACCTCAGCCTCAGCGTCAGCCTGCACCTGCAGGTCAGAGCCTGCCCCATAGCGGGACCCACAGCGCCCCATAGCGGGACCCACAGCGCCCCATAGCAACCAATAGAAAGATCCATAGAAAGACCCGTAGCGCCCCATAACCTCAGCCTAAATCCCACCATAATCTCGTCCAATCCCCCATAATACCCCATAATCCCACCCAATACTACCATAATCCCACCACAATCCCATCCTATCCCACCATAATCCTCCCATAATCCTGCTAAATCCCACCATAATCCCCCATAACCACCCATAATCCCACCCAATCCTGCTTTAATCCCACTAAATCCCACCATATCATCCATTCCCCCATAATCCCACCCAATCCCACCATATCATCCATTCCCCCATAATCCCACCCAATCCCACCATAATCCTGCCATTATCCCACCATAATCCTGCTAAATCCCACCATAATCCCCCATAATCCCCCATAATCCCACCATAATCCCCCCTAATCCCGCCCCTGCAGGACTCCCCGGGCGCGGGGGCCGTCAGCCTGGTGGGGGTCTTCCTCTTCGTCACCTTCTTCGAGCTGGGTCCCGGCCCAATCCCCTGGTTCCTGGCGGCCGAGCTGTTCCCGCAGGGTCCCCGCCCCGCGGCCGTGGCCCTGGCGGGAGCCGCCAACTGGGCCGGGAACTTCGTGGTGGGGATGGCCTTCCCCGGGCTGCAGGT
>NW_018364412.1:0-1027 GCF_002078875.1 Numida meleagris | reverse complement strand
CCCTATCCCAAACCCAATCCAATCCCAACCCCAACCCAACCCAAAACCCCAAACCCCAACCCCAGCCCAACCCATCCCACCCCATCCCCAAACCCCAAACCACAACCTCAGTCCCAAACCCAACCTGAATCCCAAACTGAACCCCAAATCCCAACCCCAAACCATCCCTAAAACCCAACCCAATCCCAACCCCCAATCCCAACCGCAATCCCAAACCCAACCCCAATCCCAATCCCAAACCCAAACTCAATCCCAAACCCCAACCCCAACCCCAAACCCCAACCCCAAACTCAATCCCAAACCCCAAAACTAAATTCAGTCCTAAACCCCAAACCCAAACTCATTCCCAAACCCCAAACTCAGCCCCAATCCCAAACCCAGTTCCATCCCATCCCATCCCCACCCCAATCCCAATCCCAATATCAATCCCATCCCCTCCCCATCCCATTCCATTCCCACCTCAATCCCAATCCCAATATCAATTCCATCCCCTCCCCCTCCCCATCCCATTCCCACCCCAATCCCAATCCCAATCCCAATCCCCATCCCAATCCCGTCCCTCTCCCCACTCTCTCCCTCTCCCCATCCCCTCACCCTTCCATCCCCCAATCCCTCCCTCTCCCCCTCTCCCCCTCTCCCCACATCCTCACCCTTCCCTCTCCCTCCCTCCATCTCCATTTCCCCATCTCTTTCCCCCTCCATTCATCCCTCTCCCCATCCCTCCATCTCCCATCTCTCCTCTCCCCATCTCTTGCCCTGCCTCCATCTCCCCAC
This sequence comes from Numida meleagris, assembly GCF_002078875.1. Taxonomy (NCBI): domain Eukaryota; kingdom Metazoa; phylum Chordata; class Aves; order Galliformes; family Numididae; genus Numida; species Numida meleagris. Next base: position 253 of record NW_018364412.1, on the reverse strand, counting down.
CCCCATATCTCAACCCCTCCATCTCCCCACTCCCGTATTCTTCATCCCTCCCTCTCCCCATCTCTCCTCATCCCTCCCTCTCCCCCTCTCCCTATTTCCGTCTCGCCATCTCCCCATCCCTCCGGTTTCCATCTTTCCAGCTCCCCATCTCTCCCCATTCCTCCATCTCTCTCCATCTCCGTCCCTCTCTCCGCATTCCTCTGTCCCTCCATATCCCCGTCCTCCCATCCCCCTCTCCTCCCCCCTCCCTCCC
>NW_018364411.1:0-970 GCF_002078875.1 Numida meleagris | reverse complement strand
ATGGGGGACAACTGGGGACAGTGGGGACAATGGGAGTAATGGGGACAATGGGGGGAAATGGGGACACTGGGGACAATGGGGACAATGGGGGACAATGGAGGACACTGGGGGGAAGTGGGGACAACGGGGGACACTGGGGATCAATGGGGACAATGGGGACAGTGGGGGACAATGGGGACAATAAGGGACAATGGGGACAATAAGGGACAATGGGGACACTGGGAGTAATGGGGACAATGGGGACATGGGGGATAATGGGGACAATGGGGAGCAATGGGGACAAGGGGGACACTGGGGTGAAGAGGGGACAATGGGGGACACTGGGGACAATGAGGGACAATGGGGACAATAAGGGACAATGGGGGACAATGGGGACAGTAAGGGACAATGGGGACACTGGGGGACAGTGGGGACAGTGGGAGGAATGGGGACAGTGGGGATCAATGGGGACAATAAGGGACAATGGGGACAGTGGGGACAGTGGGGGACACTGGGGACAGTGGGGGACAATGGGGGACAATGGGGACAATAAGGGACAATGGGGACACTGGGGGAGAATGGGGACACTGGGGACACTGGGAGTAATGGGGACAATGGGGACAAGGGGGGCAGTGGGGACACTGGGGTGAAGTGGGGACAATGGGGCACAATGGGGACAATGGAGACAATGGGGGACAGTGGGGGACAGTGGGGACAATGGGAGTAATGGGGACAATGGGGACATTGGGGATAATGGGGACAACGGGGGCAATGGGGACACTGGGGGACAATGGAGGACACTGGGGGGAAGTGGGGACAATGGAGGACACTGGGGGGAAGTGGGGACAATGGGGGACACTGGGGACAATGAGGGACAATGGGGACAATAAGGGACAATGGGGGACAATGGGGGACAATGGGGACAATGGGGACACTGGGGGACAATGGGGACAATGGGGGACACTGGGGACAGTGGGGGACAACGGGGACA
>NW_018364410.1:0-961 GCF_002078875.1 Numida meleagris | reverse complement strand
CTTTCAAAGCTTTGTGGTTTGATGGGGACCAGGACTGCACCTGTGCTCTGCCAGGAGAGGAGAGCTGGCATCCAAGCACAACATCTGCTTAAAACAGGAGGCAGCCATGGGCAGTCCTGTCTCTGCTCCCTGGGCTGGAAGATGTATATTACTCTAAGCAGTGTTAAGAGATGCATGCGGTTGGAACTTGATGACCTTTAAGGTCCCTTCCAATCTAAGCCATTCTATGAATCTATGACTATACTGTGGGTCTTAGCTCCAAGTTTCCCTCTTAACATCAATTCTAGCTGGTCCTCCAGAAGCATCCCCCAGAGCAAAGGTCACACTGGCTCTCCCCAGCAATCCCAATGCCCACAGCTTACGAAGCTGCGCATCATGTACTTTGTCCGACATCTGTCAAAATTGTTTGGATGTGCCATTGTTTTTCTCCCTACACTGAGTATTGTCTGCAATGAAAGAAGTATCACAGTCTCTGAAACATGCAAACTGTAGGACAGCACTGCTCACACAGCAGAGCCACAAGCTCCAACTCCCTGCTAGTAACCTGGATGCAGCAGAAACCCCATCTTTGTAATGATTTTTTTTTCTGCAAGGATTTTGATCAGGAGGTACACGTGGCTCGGCATTCCAGGCCCTTCTGTACTGTCCCCATGACAACATTAGGAACTGATGTGCGTATTAGACCCCACCAGACAGTCACAGTAATTAAAACACCAGTCTCTTTCAAGAGTGATTGAAGAGAGGGAAGGAAATGTCCTAACAGTAAGGAAACTCCCAGGAGACCAGAACATCAAGGCTGCCTACTAGCGCTATGCTTCCCAGGACTGTGGTCTCCCCTCTGAGCTCACAGAGCTACAGAATCCTTCACCCAGATTGTCCTGGTTTCCTTCCACTTATCCCTCTTGAGAGGACAAGAGAGGAGGCTGCGTGCAGCCCAGGCAGAACGTGATATAACCTCCTA
>NW_018364409.1:0-1070 GCF_002078875.1 Numida meleagris | reverse complement strand
CAAGTGTGCCCCAACCCGGAGCTCTGCGTGCAGCTGAACCCCCCCAGCGCGGCCTGACCGACTGCATCCCCATTGCTGCAGCCGCTGCAACGGCATGAGACCCCCGTGCACCCCAAATTCAGCGCACCCCAACTCTGGGTGCACCCCGAGCCCTGGCTACAGCCAAACACCAAACCCCTGCTGCACCCCACTGCAAGACCCCCCACTGCAACAGCACGCAGACCCCCGTGCACCCCAAACCCAGCGCACCCCAAACCCAGGGCATCCCAAGCCCGGGTGCACCATGGCTGCACCCCCCTGTGATTGCACGAGACCCCCGTGCCCCCCAAACCCAGCGCACCCCATCTCCGGGTGCACCCAGGCTGCACCCCACTGCAACAGCATGAGACCGCCGTGCACGAGACCCCCCCGTGCACCCCAAATTCACACACGCGCACCCCAAATTCAGCACATCCCAACCCCTTGTGCACCCAGGCTGCACCCCACTGCAAATGCACAAGAGCCCCGTGCACCCCAAACCCAGGGCACCCAGGCTGCACCCCACTGTAAGACCCCTCCACTCCAACAGCATGCAGACCCCTGTGAACCCCAAACCCAGCGCACCCCAACCCTAGGCGCACCCAGGCTGTGCCCCACTGCAAATGCATGAGACCCCCATGCACCCCAAACCCAGCGCACCCCAAACCTAGTGCAACCAGGCTGCACCCCACTGCAAATGCACGAGAGCCCTGTGCACCCAGACACCCGTGCACCCCAAACCCAGTGCGCCCCAAACCCAATGCACCCAGGCTGCGCCCCACTGCAAATGCACGAGAGCCCTGTGCACCCAGACCCCCGTGCACCCCAAACCCAGCACACCCCAACCCCAGGCGCACCCAGGCTGCACCCCACTGCAAATGCACGAGACCTTCATGCACCCAGACCCCCGTGCACCCCAAACCCAGCGCACCCCAAACCCAGCGCACCCCAAACCCAATGCACCCAGGCTGCACCCCACTGCAAATGCACGAGACCTTCGTTCACCCAGACCCCCGTGCACCCCAAACCCAGCACACCCCAAACCCAGCACA
>NW_018364408.1:338100-369966 GCF_002078875.1 Numida meleagris | reverse complement strand
TTTGGCTGTGTCCAGCCAACCAGTTCTTAATCCACCAAACAGTCCATCCTTCAAATACATACCTCTCCAAATTAGAGAGAAGGATGTGGTGAGGGACAATGTCAAAGGCTGTGCAGAAGTCCAGGAAGATGACATCTGTTGCCCTTCCCCTGTCCACCGATGCCATCACTCCATCCTAGAAGGCCATTAGATTGGTCAGGCAAGATCTGCCCTTGGTGAAGTCATGCTGGCTGTCTGAGATCACCTCTTCATCTCATATGTGCCTTAACATTGCATCTGGGAGGATCTGCTCCATGATCTTCCCAGGCACAGAGGTGAGGCTCACCAGCCTGTAGCTCCCCAGGTCTTCCTTTCTCCCTTTCTTAAAAATGGAAGTAATGTTTCCTTTCTCCCAGTCACTGGGAACTTCACCCGACAGCCATGATTTTCCAAATATGACGGAGAGTGGCTCGGGAGCCACATCAGCCACCTCTCTCAGAATCCTGGGATGGATATCATCTGGCCCCATGGACTTATATATATTCAGTTTCACGAGGAGGTCTTGGTCTTGTTCCACTGTTACAGTGGGACAAAATCTGCTCCCCGCACCCTCACCTAGAGGTTCAGGGTCCTGGCAGACATGGGAAGCCTGACCATCAGTGAAGACTGAGGCAAAGCGTTTGTTGTGTACCTCAGCTTTTTCTGTGTCTGAGGAAGCCAGCTGTCCATTACCTTTCATCAGAGAGGGAACACTCTCCTTGGCCTGCTTCCTCCTGCCTGTGTACCTGTAGAACCCTTTCTTGTTATCTTTCATATCCCTTGCCAAGTTCAGCTCCATCTGTCCTTTGGCTTTCCTAATCCTATCTCTGTCACGGCGTTATCTATGGATATTTGTCCGTGACAGGGGGACAGCAGGCCCACAGGCCCACACGCCCCAAAAAGATAGAAAGGATGAAAAAAAAGTGTCGGCAGTTTAGGGGTCAGCCCGGACCGGTCCGGTGGCTAATGCGGTAGGAGACCCGCGGAACCACGCCCTGGGGAAAACAAAGGGAAAAGGGGAAAGGTAGGGAAATTGTAGACAGATCTAAAACAAAACAGTGGCGCCAATCTGAGGAGGAACATTAGTTTACTAAATATTATATCGAAATTGAGGCCAGCAGATCAAAACAGAGAGAGAGTTCCAAGCTGAGATTCTTACACTGTAAGCTGCAAGGGGACCACATTCTTCTCTGCTGCATAGGAAGAGAGACTCCCGGTCAGACAGGTGGCTTCACCAGCCTCTCCAGTCGCAAAGACACCTAGGGAGTGCAGCTCCTCCCCTCCCCCTCAGAGAACCAAGCACCCAAAAAAGGCAGTCTGCAGAAAACAGGACATTAACTCTTTAACTGCTAGTGGTTTACATGATGTTATGATGTGGAATACCAACAACAAAACAAAAAAATCACAGAACCATGACAGTCTCTACACACGCAGACAACAGGCCCGTATTCCTCCCAGGCTACACAACCCTGCTTCCACTTCCTATACATTTCCCTCTTTTCTCTCAGTTTAAGCTGCAGGTCCTTGCTCAGCCATGTTGGTCGCCTGCCTCCCCTGCTCGACTTCTTCTGCTGGGGGATGGAGAGCTGTTGCACTCTCAGAAGCACGTCCTTAAAGAGCTGCCAGTTCTGTTCTGTACTCATGCCCTTAAGGACAGTTTCCCAGAGGATCCCATCCAGCAATGCCTTGAGCAGCCAGAACTTTGCTTTCCTGAAGCTCTGGGTTCTGACTCTGCTTTTTGCCAGGCCTGTATTCTTCAAGATCACAAACTCCACCAGGGCATGGTCACTACAGCCCAGGCTGCCTCCAATCTTGACCTCTCTAATGTTTTCCTCCACTTTGGTGAGCACCAGGTCCAGCAGGGCTTCATCTCGGCTTGGTCCATCTAATACTTGGACCAGGAAGTTATTCTCAACAAACTCCAGGAATCTCCTGGATTGTCTGCCACCTGTTGTGCTGCTATCCCAGCAAATATCCAGGTGATTGAAATACCCCATCAGGACAAGAGCCTGAGAGTGCAACACTTCCTGCAGCTGAAGCAAGAAGACCTCATCAGCAGACTCCCCCTGATCAGGTAACCTATAGCAGACTCCTACCTCTAGATGCCCTTTACTGGACCGATCCTTGATTTTAACCCACAAGCTCTCAACCTGATCATGGCTGTTACTGAGACACAGCTCTTCACAATCTATCCACTTCCTAACATAGAGGGCAACTCTCCCACCCCTCCTACCCTGTCTATCCCCTCTGAAAAGCCTGTAGCCCTCAATCACAGTATTCCAATTGTGGGATATGTCCTATCATGTTTCCGTGATAGCAATTAGGTCATACTTTCCCAATTGTGCCATGGTTTCTTACTCCTCCTGTTTATTTCCCATGCTGTGTGCATTGGTATAGAGGCACTTCAGCTTGGCTATTTGTCTCATTGCCTTCTCAGAGGAGCCCTCCATAATACCTCCAGGATGAGTCTGGGATTTCCCTCTACCACTTCCCAAGGTGACAGCATTCCCACACTCTGTCACCCAGTACACCCCCTTCCCCCATCGTATCTAGTTTAAAGCCCTGCTATCCAGCCCAGCCAGCTCGCTCCCTATAATATTTGTGGCCCTTCTAGTCAGTGGCCTCCCATCCGCTGTCAGCATTCCCCCTTTCTCAAGGCTGCGTCCCAAGCCATAGTACCCAAAGCCCTGAGTGTGATACCATTCACAAAGCCATTCATTCAGCATGTCCATCCTCCTCCTTTTGTCCAGATCCCAGTCACCAACTGAGAGAACAGAGGAGAACACTACTTGCACTCCTGATCCATTCAGCAGTCTTCCCAAAGCCCTAAAGTCCCTTTTGATCGCCTGAGAACTTCTTTTGCCTACCTCTTCATTTCCAATGTGGAAAACTAGTAAAGGATAATAATCAGAGGGCTTGACCAGGCAAGTGATGTTCCTAGCAACATCTCTCACCTCGGCTCCAGGCAGGCAACACACCTCCCTGTGGGACAGGTCTGAGCAGCATATCGGGCACTTGGTTCTCCTCAGAAGGGTGTCCCCTATGATGACAGCCCTTCTTTTTTTTCCTGGTGACGTTGTAGTGATACAGGGAGCAGTCTGACTAGCCCCGGGCAACCTCTCCTGCGTGGATGGACCTTCACCCACATCCACATCCCTCTGACCCTCCAGCTCCAGAGCCTCATATTTGTTACGTAAGGGCACCTGGGAAGGTGGGACAGGCTGAGAGGCAGTCCACTTGCTGTCCTGAACAGGGACTTGTTTCCATCCCTCACTGTCCCTGAGGTCACCTCCTTCCATCTGACTGTGAGAGGGTAGAGGATCCCCAACTGCTCGAAGAGCATCTACCCCCTGCCCTTCCTGTAGGGACGGCAGAGTGTGACTCCACCAATCAGTCTCCCTCTCACAGTTCCAGATGCTTCTGAACCTTTCTGCTTCTTCCTTGAGCTCCACCACCAGGCTGAGTAGCTCATCCATGTACTTGCGCTCCCTGCAGCCAGAGACCTGAACAGCCACATTTCTGGGCAGGGCCTCCATCTGGGTCGCCACAGTCTTCCTGGGGCAACTCCTCTGTTTGGTGTTGACTGTGTTTAAACCTGTGGTCTTAGAGACTGCCAATAGGAGAGCTGGTCTCCTGAGCAAAGAGGGACAGGACTTATGTGCGCTGCTGCTTGACCAACCTCCCACACCTGCTGCTGCAGTACGGTATGGGCAGTGCGAGCCATGCTAATGCACTCAATCCCCTCCTTGTTCTCAGTGGGCAGCAACACTGCTTGCTCTGTGTGTCTTGTGGGTGGAAGCTAGCTTCCGCCCTCCCCTAGGCTACTTATAGCCTGGCAGCCAAGGGTCAAGGTCAGGGTCAAGGGTGGGCAGTGCCAGCTCCACCCCTGCTAGGCCTGCAGCCTTCCACAAGCTTCCAGCCCCCGGCACACGCAGAGTACTTTTGCTGGCTTCAAAAAAGCCTAAAAAGATCTTTTTTGTCAGCCTTTTTTGCTTCAGATCCCTTGCCCAGTGCAGTCACCTGCCCTGAAGCTGGTCTGCGCAGCAATCAGGATCTGGACAGGTTGGATCGCTGGACTGAGGCCAGTGGGATGGCCTCAGTCCTTAAAGAGCTGCCAGCTCTGTTCTGAGGGTCAGCCTCTTCACCCAGACAACAAATAGGACATGAGGAAATGACCACAGGTTGCACCAGGGGAGATTTAGATTAGATGTATGGAAAAACTTTTTCTCTCAAAGAGTGGCCAGGCACTGGAATGGCCTGCCCAGGGGGGTGGTGGAGTTACCGTCCCTGGTGGTGTTCAAGAGGCATCTGGATGAGGTGCTATGAGATATGATTTAGTAGCTTAGCAGGCAGTAATGGCGGCAGGAGGACGGTTGGACTAGATGATCTTGTAGGTCCTTTCCAACCTTGTGATTCTATGATTCTGTGAATTGTAACTTGGAAGTTTAAGTACTACAACTTTGTCAGAAAATAGGTAGTCAAATAAAAACAATTCAAATATGCTCTACTGCCAAGATAATTTCTAGTTCAAATGCATTATTCCAATAAATCCTACCCAATGATGATAAAGTAGATTAACACATTTTTTTCTTATGTTGATAGCTGTGGGTATACATCTACATCTATATCTGCAGACAGACTTGCTGAGTAAGGTCTTATCTTGTCTCCAGTTCAACAGAGAGCACAAACTGTTCTGTTACTGAAACAAGACGTAAGTCTAGGATTTGATCAATAAAGAATATTTAATCCTGTTCAAAAATTTGGCAGTTGACTCTGTGATCTCCTCAGAGCCTTCTCTTCCTCACAGCTGTTTCAGCCTGTCCTTACAGCGGAGACTTTCCACCCTTTGAATCATTTTTGTGGCCCTCCTATGGATGTGCTCCCCGACATTCACGTCTGTCCTGTACCGAGGACTCCATATCTGGACACAGTCTTCCAGGTGAGACTTCAGCACAGAGTACAGGGGCAGGATCACCTCATGACCTGATAGGCATGCTGCTTTTGTTGCAGCCTGGGATATGGTTGGCTTTCTGGGCTGGAAGGGCACACTGCTGGCTCATGTCCAGCTTTATTCATATATTGCCTTTTAGTTTGATTGTCCATTAACTAATGATAAAATAGCAGACATTCTATGGAACTGTGGATAACAAATGGATTCGTTCTGTCTTGTGCCATCAGAGTACAGTCTAAATTAATTCTTTTTAATTTTAGGGCCCCTTAAAAACAAATTATTGATTACTTAAAGCACTGCTGTTATGACAGTTAGAACTTTAAGATGAACAATTTTCTGCTATAATTTCATTTCAGATATGAATGAAAATTTAGTTGGCACCTGAAAGAGGAAATCCCTTTGTAAGCTGTTGTCATGTGACGGTCTTCCTGTCTCACCATGAGGTACACCTTTCTGGAGCACCAATTCCTTTCATGACTCAGGGAGAGATTATGTCTGCAAAGGTCACAAGTAAGAATCACAAGTAAGATTAAAACTTCCATCCTGGGGTGATCAGAATTAATATGAGAACAGAGAGTATAATGAAGTTGTGTGTGTGATAATGGATGTGAAAATACACAGTTCAGAACATGCTCTTCACAACTATGATTGTTTTCCATTTAAATAGTAAAATTATTCAAATTTTTGTTGACTTTGAAATCTTATAAGTGATTTCACTTGTAAGAGGTTCAGAGAAGCTACAGAGTAAGAGAACAGACGTCAGCAGCAGAGCTGACTAAAGTCAGTTAGTTTTAAGGTAAAATTTCTTAATTTATTATCATGACTGTCACTATATAGGTTACCAGTGAAGAAAACACTAGTGGAAAATATCACAGGTTGCTGAAGATCTAGTTAGAACTTAAAATGGGGTCTATGACTCCTATTATTAGTTCAGCAATTCGTCTGGGGAAAAAAAAAACTATGCCTCACATTCCTCACTTTGCTATCCTGAAAAAGAGATTTGAGTGTATATATATAGAGTGGAATTTTACTAGGGAATCAAGAAAATATATGTGATTAATTCTGGCATACTAGATTACATGAAAGCTAGTCACGAGGCAGGAATTAGGTTAGTTTAAAGGACCAGATACAGAAAAAATTGATCTACAAAATGATAGTAATTTCCAGCCTGAAGGCATTGCAAACATAATTCTGAGACTTGCATTCCAGTTGAGTAGTTATGGACTCAGAATTCAGCCTGAAATGTAATTGAATATTTTCAGTAGAGGTGCCAATTTTGTGTGTATAAGTGTTTTTTTTATGTTCTTTTAATTTTTTTTTTTTTAATTATCACTTGAGATTCACCGATGAACAATACAAGCACATTTTAAAACCACATTCTTCAGAGTTAAAATGTCAGTGGGGTTGAATCCTCCCCTTGCATTATTTTTCTTCACATTATTTTACTGTGTAATTAATGATTTCCACCAAATCATTGTGCAATACAAACTTAAATATTTAACAGACTCTCCTCATAGTGATTAGGAGAAAAGGTACATTAGTCATTTATCTCAGAAGTAAAAGAGAACGTAATCCAAAGACTTGCTTCTGTAAATTTTATCCACATCATTTACAACGAATACCTATTTTCCTTTATATAAATAGTGTGTATTGAGAACTGAATGGAAAGTAGATTGTAGTAATAATTCTCTCCAAAAAATAAAAAAGCAGATTTATCTCTGTCTTTGTCTAATGTATGTACATACTCTGTTTCTTTTATAATTGTTCAATGGTAATGGAAGTTGTATAGCAATTTTTAATATTAATTAAGAGATATTGAACTGAAGGGTTTCCACTATGTAGACATAATTCTGAACCATACTGTAATTGCATTCTTCAGTGGGACTTTTTGTGGGCCTATGTTAGTATCTGTGATATGACTTTCTCAGTCATAGAGAAGGAAAAAATGTAATGATTACTGTCGCTGTATTCATTTATTTTGTTTACTTATTCCCCAGTAAAAGCATCTAAGGTACCTTGTTTTCTTTCATTTATATTACAATGAAATTAATGGTTCCATACGTTTTTTGAAGTTATACATTGAAGTTCTTCTAAAATAGGTAAAACACCCTCTGTTCTGTTACAGTGTATTTCTCAAGGATTTTATCTTAGCAGCAACAATAGTCATCATTTACAGAAAGAGGGGTAAGATGTGATTATTTTCTTTACGTACAATGAGACTTTTTACTCAAAGTAAAATGACTGCCTTGTCTGACAAATTGAGTAGCATGTCTGCTTATACCTGCTAATAACTTTCCATAACCTTTAAAGTAATTCTTGCCTGAAGGCCTTGCCTGTTGGCATCAACAAGATACAAGAGGCTGGATCTGTCTTTTTTTCCACAAATAAAGATGATGTCAATAGTGCTTTCTAAACTGATACAAAAGAAATGTATCGTATCTTTATTTTCATTTGATTAGCTATCTTCATTTAGTCATTAGCTTTTATTGATGAAGAACCAAATACACTCATTAGGTGTGGTAAAACAGAGTAAAATCAATTTATACATTAAATTAAGGGGTAAAGACTGTAGATGTTTAGACTAAAGATAAAGAAGCAAGCTATTAAATGCAAAGCATAATTGATGAAGAATAGCAATACCCTCTAGCAGGTCACCCTCTTATTTTAGATTTCCATTTAAGATAATGTCATAGCTTTATGGAACAATATTTATTTTGGGCAAAATACTGGCTTTTATCAGAGTTGGATATAAAGAATAGTTATGAGTAATATTTAGATTTTAATGGAATTCTTGTTTTACCTTTGGGATTGCAATAGTTTGTGATACTAAAGCATTTAAATGATTTGAGAAGTTGTGCAAAAACAAATACTTGGAAGAGATGCAGATTTTTTAAATCTTAGAGTTCATGAAACATTTAGAACCTGCTTGCATCTGGCATATCTAGCTGATGCTGTGTCAAATTTCATTTGATGGTACGCTGACGCCATGGAGGTGTTTATATGAGCCTCTGCTGTCACCTGGCAAGACACTTCCCTACAATGTTCTCCATGATTTTCTGTGTTATTTTGCCCTACAAGCTGGGCAGAAACTGGTGCAAATCTTAGAGTCCCTGGGTATGCAGCTGCCTGTGATCTATTTCTTACTAGTTAGCCTTCACCAATTTGAAGGTCATCACTGTTACAGTGGTCATTACAAATGAGTTGCAGCTTTTGGAGTCATATTTGATGTTTTGTTGACAATCATCCTCAGCTTTTCATGCCAATACCAAGTTACCAAACAGTTTTTACAGAGGTTTTGGCAGCACTGCCAGTAGATAAATGCCTACAGCTGTGATGGGAGAGCAGTAAGGAGGACAAAAAGGACACTGACCAGCTGCTTAGATCAGTTTCTTGGATTGGTTTCTCTCGGTGCAGAAATGTTTATGGGCTCATAAAACAAGTATTGAATGGAGCAAAAGACTGTGCCTGCAAACCACTAATATGTACAAAATTTTATAATGTTTAACAGAACACTTTTTTTTTAAGATCTGTGCATTGATTCTTTCGGTATTCTGGTGCATGTGGACATATTAGCCTGAAGCACTTAACACTAGAAGTGTTGTTATGTGAAAAATACCACCTTCCATTTCAGTCATTCAGTTGTTAGCCTTTTGGCTGTAGGCAGATAAATTGTGGCGATTGAAGCAGAGGGTATTGAATAGCTTATTAAAGAAAGGTAGTCATTCTGTATTTCAAAGCCTGCCATAATTTTGGAGATTATTAGTTACATTATCTGAATGGTACAATGGATAGAATCCATATAGTTTTTCTTCTTTTCTCTATGCCAAGCTTCTGGATTCAAAACCGGGAAAAGTTATTTCTCTGTTGTGCTTCAGAGTCTGTGTCTTGGTTATTAATGTTCATGTCAGTTCACGCTGAAGGAGTCATGGCAGCGTGGGTATGTATGTTTATATACGTATATGAATTAAAACATTATTTATATTTAAATTTTTGCTCTCCTGTAGCAACAAGAGAATTTACTTACCAAGCGGCACAAGCACATGTAATGTGTAATACATGTGGATTTTGATTTGCCTGAGTGTGTGTGGTGGGTGGAAGACGTGGAGTTAACAAGGCACTGCACCCTCTGCTCCACAGTGCTCTGTTGCTGCCTATACACTGTGATCAAGCAATCAATTCATGAAAAATAGTGCTAAAAACCACATAATAATGTCAAAAATGTATGATCTTGTGGGGCCACATTACTAGGGTCCAACACTGCATGTGGCCTGCAGGCTACAGATTCGACCTGGCTGACGTAGTGGCTTGGGCATGTGTACCATGATTAGACTATAGACTGGACAATACATTTCCTTCAATAAAAGCTGTTGGCTGCCTACTTACGGAGCTTAATAAAATGAAAGGACATTCTAACAGAATATGCTGGGAGATGTAAATTCAGATTCAGATCTCAGAAATGAACACTGATGCAAAGAAAGCATTCAGTTACTCTGCCATCTCTGAAACTTTTGTCGACAGTGCCCCTGTCCCATTCAATAGTGGACCCATATGTACACAGAAGACTGATAAGAGTTAAAGTGCCATTTTCAGTGACAAATTTACAGTCATGGAAAGATTTGTTGGGAGCATACAGGGAGGACCCAGATAAGGTAGCTAAGGTGATGGAAGGTATGATTGGAACTCAGGATCCAAGCTGGAATGATTTACATGTGATACTGGATGCATTGTTGACACAAGAAAAAAGAAAGTGTAGTTTTAGCAAAGGTGAAGGAAGAAGCAGAAAGAATCCTTGCTGAGGTAGCAAGTGGATCCTAAGTAGGATGCGAATAATCAGAATCAGTGAGAATTACTGACTAAAAATCAGAGATTTATTTTGTTTGGGAGGAGGCATCCTATCCCTAAAGCAAATAATTTGTCTAAATTTTCCTAAGTGGTGCAGAACAGGACCAGGACTCTACCAGCCTTTCTCAGTAGGCTAGTTTCCACAGCTAACAAATACACTCATTTGGATCTGGATCAGGAAAGGGATATGGAACAATTAGTGTCTATTTTTATGGGGCAGTCAAATTCAAGCATTAGGCACAAATTACAGAGAATAGACGGAGGCAATTCCCAGTTTCTGAATAAGTTATTGGAAGGTGCCTGGAAGACATGTAATAATAGAGAAGTAAATGGAAGAAAAGTAAGAGATTGAGAGAGAAAATTATCAGTGATGTCCTTACCACAAAAGACAGGGAGAAGAAATAATCTGAGGAAAGGACTGCCAAGAAGAGGTCCACAAGGATATATGCAAGGTAATGTACACGGGAAATGTTTTACATGCCTACAAAAAGGCCACTGGCAGAAGGATTGCCCATTAAATCAGCAGAGATTTAAAAGTTTCAGAGGAGTACCAAAGCAGGCAGCTGCAATGTTGTAGCAGATGCAGCAGGAAGGCTTCAGAGGAGTGCTAAGCCAAGGACAGAAAATATTGATTTCAAATGAAGATTGAAGGTACTGGGAGTAGATTCGAACTTATCCCCAACAGAGCCCCTGTTTGCAGTGAAGTTTTGGAAAGAGAATGTGACATTTGTTGTAGATGCAGGAGCACCCTATTCTGTTATTATTACTTGAAAAGAGCAGTTAAGTAATCAGACTGCCTCAGCTGGTGGTGCCACAGGGAGGAAGGAGAACTGGCCATCTTTTCAACAGTTAAAATTTACGATTGGGAAAAGGTTATTGGCTCATCAGTTTTTGTATATGCCTGAATGCTCTGTGCCACTTTTAGCTAGAGATATACTAAGCAAGTTACAACCACAAATTACATTTGCAGATGGAAAAATTCAAGTACATATTCCTGAGGATAAGACTGTGGAGGCCCAGGTCTTTGCACTGCAGGGATCACCTCCTGAATCTGAAATACCTGAGGAACTAGAGAATGTGGTAATGCCATTGCTGTGGGCTGCAGAAACCAACCCCATGGGAATCAAAGCTGCTGAACTGGTTACTGTATATCTGAAGCTGAATGCCAGATTGGTAAGAAAAATAATTTGAATTGTTTGTGCATGAAATTCTGCATATGGACACAGAGGTGCTGGCATAGGGATTAGAATGTTGGAAGAGACCTGTAGGGTATTTTTCAAGTCAACTTGATAATGTCAGTAAAGGATGGTCATCATGTTTTAGGACAATGACAGCTACTGTACTCTTGATACAGGAAGCTAGGAAGGTGGCTCTGGGACATGGTGACAGCTGTCCCAGAAAAGAGAGGAGGCTACTGGTTTTCCTCCAGCAGAATGCTGAAATACCAAGCTGTGTTACTGGAACTGTCAAACAGAAAATGACTAATGTTTTGAACCCTGCAGTATTCTTAACAGTGAGCACAGAGGAAGGGGATCTGAAACATGACTGCCTCCAAACTACTGAACACGTATATTCCAGCTGGGTTAATCTACTAGATACTTCTTCTTGAGGAGCTCTTTGTTGACGGCAGCAGCTTCCTGAAGGAGAAGAGTTGAAAAGCAGGTAAAACTAGCAGTAGATTTTCACCACTCAATGTACTGGGGAATAGAGGCAATGGTTGAAAGTACGAGACACCAATTTTCAAGTGTGTGAATGGCAGGAATCATATAGAGCATTGTTTAAATATGTGAACCCTGTTTGAAAAACTATCCTCATCAACCTATATGCCCCTGGATATACTGTACACACATACCAGTCTGGGGTTGGGTGGATCTGAACACATCGTTAGGTGAACCACTTAAGGAAAAGTGTAAATGACCCTTCCAGATCTTATTCACCACCTATATGGCAGTCAAACTTGAGGGAACTGGCTGATGAATTAATTACAACAGAGTTAAGCCAGCTGTGACATCAGGGTGGACTCTCAAGCAGGAAGGACCATTGCATCTAACATTAACTCAGGGTTTGTTAAGACTTTGGGTTCTATGTTTTCTTGTAGTGATAAACACCATGAGGAATGGGGACGTAAGTGTAAATTTGGTTTTGACAATGATACAAGAGTTTGGTAAAATGCACAATCTCAGTAGCAAGAGAATTTAACATGGCAAGTAGAAATGTTGCAGAAAGCGACTCAAGAGGGGTTTCAAATTCTTAATAAGCAGGTTCAAGCTAATACCAAAATGACCTTGCAAAATAGGTTAACTTTAGACTTACTACTGGTAAAGGAGAAAGGAGTTTGTGGATATCTAAAACTGGGCAAAGAACCCTGTTGTATTCATATTCCAAACCTTATTAATGATTTATACGTTCAAATGGGTGAAATGAGGAATATAGCAGAAGATAGTAGAGGTATTAGGGAGGCTGCAGAAAATAATTGGCTTAACAAAGTCTTACAAGAAATAGGAGAACGGTCCCTGAAAGAATGGTTAGCCTCTCTCCTAAAAGGACTTATTTGTGTAGTAGTAATCATAAGTGGTATAGGACTCAGTATAAGATGTATTGAAAAATATATTGAAAGAAGTATACAGAAGTAGTCAGAAGAACTATCTATTTCCAAAGTGGGGAACTGATACCTGGCAATAAATCTAGAGCCTTCAGCAATTAAATCAAAATCTGCATCAAACTGACATTCTGTCTAGTGAAGGCTGTTATTTTTTCCTAGATAAGCTGGACATCTAGAGCCTAAAAGCAGAGCCTCAACATTCCACAAGCCTTGAGGAGGTACACTGTACCCTGTTAGTTTTGATAATTTAGGTGCCATAACAAGGTGAAAGTGGTGATCAGAAACTTAGTCAACAGTCAGGTTTTTTTTGGTAAATAAGTTCCTGACCACATATAGGACCTGGCTTATGTAACACATGACCTTTTGCCCAGACAACACTTCCCTGTGGAACCTCACAACCACCAAAGACCCCCTTTGCAAGAACCCCATATTACCACAGCACATGAATAATATTAAATTTTAATTTGTATACAAATACTAGGAATAGGTGGGCACTTCATGGAAATTGTATGAATATTCACATGTCAAAATGTATAAAATTGGTGATCTTTAGTTCCTCACTGTATGTGCTAGCAGGAGCAATCCCCCATACAGCCAACACTGCAATAAAGTAATGTCAGCTTTCTAACTTGTCATTTGGATTAATGACTTTCATTCCCTGATTTCAGTAACAACCAGTGCTCCTGTCTCATTCAGCAGTGGGTTCATATTCTCACTAGTCTTCCTTCTGCTCTTGACATATCGGAAGAACCCCTCTTCTTCTTGTTCTTATACTCCTTGCCAGATTAAATTCCAAACGGTCCTTAACCCTTCTCGTGGCATCCCTGCATACTTTGGCAACATTCCAGTATTCCTCCCAAGTGACTTATTCCCTTTCCCACATTATGTTTACTTCTTTTTTTCTGTCTGAATTTTCTCATGATCTCCTTGTTCATCCATGCAGGTCTCCTGTCTCCTCTGCTAGACTTCTTACTAGTAGGAATATACTGACTCAGGACCTGGAAGACCAGACACTTGAATATTGTCCTGCTCTCTTGGATTCCTCTTCCTTCTAGCATCTAATCCCCCAAGATTCCTCCAAGCAGGTTCCTGAATAGGCCAAAGTTAGACCCTCTGAAGTAGCTGTGATTCTATGTGATGCTCTTCATCCTCCCTGTAAGATCCTGAACTCTACCGTTGCATGGTCACTGCAACGGTGAAAAAAGCTACCACCAACTTTCACATCTCCAATTAGTCCCTCCTTACTGGTTAGCTCAAGGTCCGGCAGCACCCCTTCCCTTGCTTGTTCCTCCAACACATGTGTCAGAAGGTTATAATCAATCCTCTGCAGGAGCCTCTTGAACTGTTTGTGCATGGCTGGGAAATCTTTCCAGTGGATACTGGGGTAGCTGAAGTTCCCCATGAGAACTGCAGCTACCCCAGTATCATTATCTGTCATCATGAGACTACTTCTAGCTCACAGTAGAATGTCTCATTAACTTCCTCATCTTGATTGAGTGGATTGTAATAAGTATCCACAACAGCGTAATCCGTGTTAGCCTGCCCTTTAATTCTTCCTTAAGCTCTTGACTCACTCTTTAGCCACCCAAGGGAGAGTTTTATACATTCCAGTTTTTCTCTAATGTAAATTACAACTCTATTACTTTACATTCCTGGCCCATCCTTTTCCTAAAAGTCACATAGCCATTCATGGCAGTACTCCATTCATGAGAACTATCCCTCTAGGTCTCTGTAATTTCACTGATATTGGGTCCCTGCGAATGCACACAGATCTCTAATTCTTCCTGTTTATTCCCTATAAGGCATGCATTGGTGTACAGACATTTAAGAGAATTAAGTCCATGAGTTTCCCAGGAGAAGTACAAAAGCATCCTCCATCATTATGTTCTGTGTGCATCTCCCCAGGTGCTCTCACCCCTTGGCATCACAACTCAAGCCATGTTTTGCTGCTTACCCTGTCTCTGTAACCCTCTCCTTCCCCCGTCTTACCTAGTTTTATGCCTTCCTTACCAGATTGGCCAACCTGTTTGCAAAGACCCACATGTCTCTTTTAGTGAGGTGGACTTGTCTCTCCCTGTCAGCTGTCACTTCTAAAACAACTCAAACAAAATTACTCCATGTTATTCTGTAAATAGTAACAGTATAATATCACTATATGAAATAAGGTTATGTTGTGCTTTCTATAACTTTATGTTGTTTTTTTTTAGAATGCTGTTTCTAAACTTTAGTACTCATACTACATTGAACACCACATATTTATCAACGCCATAGATGATGGGATTGAGTACACCCTCAGCAAGTTTGTGGATGACAGCAAGGTGAATGGTGCCATTGATACAACAGAAGGAAGGGATGCCATCCAAAGGGACCTGAACAAGCTTGAAAGGTGGGCCCATGTGAACCTAAAGAGGTTCAACAAGGCCAGGTGCAAGGTGCTGCACTTACATCCGGGCAATCCCAGGTATAGGTACAGACTGAAGGAAAAACTCTTTTAAGAGCAGCCCTTTGGAGAAAGACCTAGGGGTCCTGGGAGATGAAAAACTTAACTTCTAGTGTCTGCTTTAGTGACTGGCAACACTGCTCAAAGCAGAAGGGTTGGAACTAGATGATTTTTGAGATCCCTTGAAACACAAGCCATTCTATGATTCTATGACTCTATGACTCTATGATTGATTCTATGATTCTATGTTACTGCTGGCATTAATCAAGAAAATTGTGAACTATGAGTACAATTCCTCACTGTTAACTAGAATCACCCTTTTAGTTAAAATGCAACCAAGATAACTTCAAAATTTCTATTATTTTAAGGAAAACTAGCCCTAAAGGGTGGCAGCAGTGAGATAGTTTTATAGAAGAGTTATAGAAGCAACAGTTTACAAAGCAACATTCAAAATGAACAGCATGGACTGTCTCAAAATAATATGATCTGTTAATAATATTGAGAGCAGGAAAGATGTTAATACAGAGATTGAACACTTCAGCAATGACTTCTCAATAGTTTCTTTTTCTGTGGGAAAGAGCTGTGATCAGGTTTCCAGGTGGAAGTGCAACTGGGGTGGTGATGCCATGTAGGATTCACTATGGCAAAGCAGTTCACCGTCCAATGATAAAGGTTAGTGTGTTGTACCTTGCTCCACCCTCAGAAGAGATTTTTTTTTTCTAGGAGACATTATTAAAAATATAGGTCCTTGGCAAGTAAGATCCTTTCAGTTTGTAGTCAAAGATATTTTACTTAGAGAGTCAGAAAAGAGAGTGTTTTAGGTCAACTTTTCTGGGAAATCTCAAGATGTTTGCAAACTATTTTTTTTATTTTCTGTGGTCCTTATCTTGATGGATGTGGGAGCTGTAAAGCATAATGAAGGTTTTCTTACTATCAGGACTTATTTTCATGTCTGAATCTCTGTCCTGAAAATTTTTCTCCATTAATGAGAATTTAGCCTTGATTTTAGATATTACTTGTGTATCTAAATGGGACTGTTCAATAGTGTACAGCTTGTACTTGTAATTCATACAGTGTATAAAATAGAGTCATAGAATCATAGGTCCATTTGAACTGGAAGGAACCATTAAAGGTCATCTAGTCCAACTCCCCTGCAATGAACAGGGATGTCTACAGCTCAGAGCCTGGTCCACCCTGACCTTGAATGTCAACAGTGTTGGGGCATTCATGATTTCCTTGGGCAAATTGTTCCAGCGCTTTACTAGTCGTATTGTAAAAACTCTTTCCTATATCCAGTCTAAATCTCTCCTGAGATTATTAAGTCTAAATTATGTTGTTAAACTGTTCCCTTCCATCCCAAGCTGGCTGTTCTAAACTCAAGTATTTTTGGTATTACTAATGACTATAGATTACAGAAGGAACAGTAGATGTAACCTATGTATGAAATCCAGTTTGAATAGGTGCTGAAGTTACACTCACTACTCATAATAAGTGAGCAAGCAGAGTACTTCCAAAGGAATTATCTTGAATTTAATGTAATTGTTGACTGAGCAAATCTATTCACTGACGATTACAGAACTTTTTTTCAGAAGGTAGCATGTACTTTGATAATGCTATTTGCTAAAAAAAAAAAACTTGGTATGAGACAGTTTCTGAGTTTATTTTAAAAACTTTATCTCGTTATGACAGTAATTGCAATGAGGTTGAATTAAATTGAGTTCAATTTATACACTTATCAATTTGATTAAATGCATATCTATAACAGAATAATTTTAATCCTTTAAAAACCTATAAAAAAGGTATATGATAAACGAACTTTCCAAACTCCACATCTGAAATATTTTTCCTATTAGCATATAAACAGGGAAAGGAAAAGTTGTGCAAATTCATTATGAACAATGAGGTGATGATCAGTAGAACCATTAAACACATTTACTTTTTTTGTATTTGCTCTAACTTTCATTTTAGTAGCATACAAACCAGAGTTTAACCTCAATTCTCCAACAATAAGTTAGTTCATTTGAAAAAAACCAAATAGCACTACGCAAAAGCTGACCTATTTCCACTTTAAGTCACATATTAGTGCTAGATGATCAGACGGATGTGATGCACTTGATAGATTGTTAGTTCTTCATGACTTGGCTATAGAATGACCTGTTCAATCTATAGAGCATTTTTGTCAATGAAAATGTCATTCACACATTGATGAAACCAACCAGCAGAAGGATGGTCATCCGTAATGCCACCATTGTTAATAAAACTAAGATACAGGTGATGTGGTATTAAAATCTCCATAAAATATGACTTATCTACTAGGATATGAATCACATACTGCATACGTGATGTGAGATGAGGCTGTAGCGATTTGGATGAGATTGATGTTCCTGCTCTTTGGATGCCAGTAGAGAAGGATCAGTCACAGACTGGAGAACTGAAATCAGCAGCATGGATGATCTCTGCAATGCCTTCTTTAGCACCAAAGGGTAATTGGTCAGCTTGCCAGACAGCTACATGTGTAGAGAGTCTGAGAGCAGGGCTTCACTGAATGCTATGTTGTGCTGGCTCAGGAGGCTAAACTTGTCCCTGAAATAGAACATGGCCAGACCCTCATGCTACTTATCCTTGATCCTGAAGAGCACTTTGAGTCTGAGTGTCTCCTGAGCTGGTGCAAGGCTGTCCAAGAAGATGAGCGTGTCTACCTCCTGCAAGCAGATGAGGTTCGCAGTATTCTGCGCCTATAAGTTTGGGCTGTTTCTGATACCTGAGCTAGCATCTCCCAGATGGCTGAAAGTGAGGGGACACATGGTTAGTGAATCTTACATCGACTAGTGTAGATGTGTTTGTTGAATATCTCATATTTTTTCCCCCTGCTTTTCCCCTCCATATTTCTGATTCTGATAAAAGCTGATAGCATGCATATTTAGAAAGTCTAAAGGGAATTCAGCAAGATTTTTGTTGGTATTACTCAGCCAAGTGGTCCCACCTGGTACTCTTCATGCCTGACAAGGCATTGTGTCTGATCTTGAAATGAACAGCAGGCCACTTCCTCCTTCCAGTGTCTGAGCCATTAAAAAAACATGCTCTCTACTGCTTAGATAGACTCAAAATGTGTAGCAAATTATATGGAATTTTCCAAACAGTTTGGGCCATCTGGGGTTAACCACATATTTCACCTATTTGACCTTGATGATTGCCAACAATTTCTATGTATGTTTTAAGCCAAATTTCTTTGCTTTCATAATGCTAGATTTTCATGGGAAAAAATGCCCTGAAAGTAACTATGGTTATGTCTCATTTTGCCCATTAAAATATCTGGACTATGGATAGTGTTACATGCTTTGTAAGGTACTGTATAAAATGTATGAGAAGTAAACTTTCAGCAAATGGGGGAAAAAAGAAGAGGGATGAAAATACCGAGATGGGTACAGGAAATAATACAGGATCTTCCCTGTCTAGCACCCAATAATTACATATCTAGTACCTGATTTTTCTTTGTCAGGTCTATTATTTGAATGAGACAGTGAGTGTCTCTGCTGTGCATGCCGGGATATCACTACCATAAGATGTGAGTGACAGTTTGAAAAGAAATGGGGATAGCAAAAGAGAAAGCTCAATTTTGGCTAGGAGTTTCAGATGAATGTCATGACACTGCAACTGCAAACAGATTCCCTGCCATCCATTACCGTGTGACTCAGCACAACAGTAAGTCCTGTTCAACTGTTGCTGAAATAATTTAGGATGGAAACGTTCAGGATATTGCTTGCTGCAAAGAATGGGGAAAAGTGGGATAAAAAGAGCTGGATAAGACACTGATGACTGGCTTTTTTTCTCATTGGTACTGTGTGGCAGTGGTCACAGGTGCTGAGATGAAGAATTCTGATAGTTGTTTCCCCATCAATTCCAGTAAAATAGTAATAGCTCCTTCTACAGCTGTTGTTTTCTACTCTCAAAGCAGAACAAGTAGGTTAATTATGAAATATCAAAAAGTACAAAGTTGATCTGTTTAAGCATTATGCACTTCTTTTTTTTTATTATTTTTTATTTTTTTCCCTTTATCTTTTTCCCCCCCTTCTGATAAAACTTTAGCCATGTCATTTACCTCTATTATAATGTAGCGTGGACATGTCAGTTGAAACACACTACCATAGTATTTGTAAGTGCCCAGCTTCAAACAAACAAATCAAGGCCAAAACACATTTTTGTCATAAAAGTTTGGCAGTTTCAGCCAGTAATGGAAAGAGCACAGAGCTAAATAAAGGGGTCCATCCTAATAGAATGCCAAGCAGTAAGGGACAGCAAGTTGAGGACTGTCAAAAAACATGCTCAGTACTGATGTGACCAAATGAATACCAGCATACATTCACTTAAAATGGGAGAGGAGTTCATTTTTTTCTTTTTGTGAGCAGAAGAAAGAAAACCTTTTTAATACAAATAAACATTATTCTACTCATTCATTTAATCATAAATAATATAATTATTAGCATACCATTAATGTAGTTAAAAGCTGAAACATATAGATCAGCGAGATATGGAATCTCTATCCTTGCAGACAGTTAAAACTTGACCGAACATGGTCTTGAGTAACCTTCTCTGACTGGACCTGTTCTGAACAAGAGATGAACAAGATAATCCCGAAAGACCCCTTCTACATGATTCTTCTGCAATTCTACTAAGAGATGTGTAACTTGAATAATAATTTGTTTGAATGTACAGTGACTGAATTTAACCAGGTCCTCAGAGGAAGAAAAACTCTACTGTATGCTAATTGTATGAATATCCCCCAGGGCTCAGTTGAACTGTACGTAGGTGTTAAATCAAGCTGGATGGACTTTTGCATGTCAATTTCTGCAGGGTTTTACTGTCTTTACCACAAAGTCATACAACACACAAAGAAAATGTGGCCCTTGAAGATGAGATTTGTAGATTTCATAAAGCTGGACAAAAGAAAGAGAGAGATAAAGGGAAGTGGTAACAGCAGAGTAGAGAGAAAACTCCTGAGGTAAGCCTGCTATTTACTGCAGTCAAGACAGGTAGGAGGTACAATCCCTTGTCTAAGAAGTGCAACAGTATTTAAGCTCAAAAGTAGCTTGAGAGAAGGATGGTAGCAATAATACCTGTTTAGTTTTGAAGATACTCGGGTGCTACAAGCATCTGAAGGAACAGAGGGTGCCCACAGTGGGACATAACTGAAGTAGCAGATAGGTCCTTTTGTGATTTACTCCTAAACGAACATCTGTAGTAACATACGAGCAATATTTGAGATCCACTTTCCTTTTGCAGTTCATAGCAGGTACCAATTATTCACTTTAATAGCTGATACGCTAAAAGATGAAAGGAATTTCATGGTTGTATTTTAAGGCTATTATTACTGATTAGCTCTCAAATTTTTAGTCAATTAATCATAATAAAAAGATGTAACTGTTGTCATAAAGATATAACTCAAAGAGCTTTAAAAGACACTGTGTTGTCAGTAGTTAAAGAGGAGAATACTTTTCTCAACTTAAAACTTGTGTACTAGGCAGATACTGTTCATTAATCTGAAATAAATTCTTCCTTCCCTAATGCGATGTACTTCCTCAACAACTTTGCTACTCTTTTCAAACACAGGATGCATTCTTAGAATCATAGAATCACCAAGCTTGGAGAAAGCATCCAAGATCATCCAGACCAACCGTCCCGCTATGACAAGTATTTCCCCACTAAACCTTATCCCTTTGTGCAACATCTAAACATTTCTTGAACACCTCCAGGGACACTGACTCCACCACCTCCCTGGGCAGCCTGTTCCAGCACCTGACCACTTTTGGAGAATAAATTTTTCTTAATATCTAACCTGAACTGCCCCTGGCGAAACTTGAGGCCATTCCCTCTAGTCCTATTGCTAGTTATGTAGAAGAGGCCAACACCCACCTCCCCCCAACCTCCTTTCAGGCAGTTGCAGAAAGCTATGAAGTCTTCCCTGAGCCTTCTCTTCTTCAGACTAAACAATCCCAGCTCCCTCAGCTGCTCCTCATAAAGCCAGTGCTCCAGAACCCTCACCAGGTTCGCTGCCTTTCTCTGAACAAGCTCCAGGGCCTCAGTGTCTTTCTTGTAGTGAGGGGCCTAAGACTGAACACAGTAATTGAGGTACTCACTAGTGCTGAGTACAAGGGGACAATATATTCCTTGCTCCTGCTGGTAACGCTATTTCTTATGCAAGCAAGATGTCACTGGCCTTCTCGGCTACCTGGGCAAACACCTCACTTCCCCAACCTCTTTACTACTCTCTCTCTCCAAACACATGATATATTCTTGGAGTTCCCTTTCAATGCAATTGAAACATTTGAAATTATAATTTTTAGTCCCTCTTCACCAGCCTCCAAAAATGTAACACCTCTGCACCTCACATGCAGATTTCATACAAAATGATCCAATCTTCAAGTTCATGAAAATTATTTCATATTTTATAAAGAATTAGGAAACTTTACTCCAACTTCAAAGACTGCTTGGACTGGTGGACTATTGCATTTAAGGGAAAAATATATTAAAGTTTGCAAATGTTAATGCAAAGACAGCAGTAGCACATTATTTTAGGAAATGAATTACATTTCAGTGTGTTTCTGCCCCTCCCTGACTGAATTTATCTTGAGTCTGCAAGAATAAGTGACAAAAACAAACAAAAGACTCTTCTTTGACATCTCATCTCTTCAGTCGAGTTGTGGACACTCATGAGCACTTCATGTGGAGCCTCACAAGTCATGTGGAGTTTACAAAATTACCTCTTGTATCACCCACATCTTACTTTCCCTTCAGCAAATCATCCTTTAAAGTAACACCACTCTCTTGATCAGGTTTGGTACCATCACACCTGTCTGCAAAGAGAAATGTATTAGGGATGCAAAGCATAAGGAATGCTTCAAGTATGTTCTGAATGACATCCTTTTCACCGTGGCCAAGTGACAGGATGTTCACTGGTCAGTATGGAATTGCTTTGCTGTCCACCTTGTCGGATAGCACTACATAATTTGGTTTTCTTTAATAAACTGAAATAATCTTACATTTCCCTTTGAGAATCTTAATCTACAGCAACAATCCAGCTGTCACTTAGTCCAACTCCCAGAGTGAAATTTCACTCTACTGCTCTTCATTGAAAAATAGGATAGTTCCCTAGGATAACTATAGATGAAAGAGTATATCTGGGACTGTTATTTTTAGAAAATTAGTTTTCAATGACAATGTATCTAAATTGTTTGAACAGTACTGCCTGTGTTTTTGAGACTTGCTGACACCCAACCAGAAGTTCACTCTGAGCAACCATGCAGAGCTTTTCTATATTTCAGTTATTCTCAGCCAAACGACATGTTTTGCTATAACACTTCCCCGCAAAACACATTTTATAGGAGAAAACAAACACCATAGCATCTCCAAGTTTTTTCCTCTTATCTTTATGGTTAGTATTTCATAACAGTGCCACTATTCAGGACAAATTATTGAAAATAATTTGGACATGAATTTATTTAATTGGCAGAACAACATTTTATAAATTAAAAATGGAGAATAGTTTTCAATGCACAACTTTCCTTTTCAAATTCATGCTGTTTCACTAGCTTCAAAGTATGCTAATACATAATACCGTACAACTGACATAATACTGCAAATATTTGCTACTTATTTAGCCACTTTATGAATTCTCTCTTTTACTCCTGTGTGGAGAGTGAGATTACTGGAAGAATCTGAGTACACAAAAACGTGGAGAACCTTTTGTAGAGAAATGTCTGAGAGCTGGCCAGTCATTCAGTGAATATAAAGTACAAATAATAATGAGCTGATGGTCTTATCTTGCCTAAAATTAAACTATCAAAGGCAATGACATTCAGCATATCTAGAAACTCTAAAATTATGAGTAAAGTGTAAGAAGGCCACCAGAGTTTACCAGTTTGCAATTGTGGGAAAAATTCCTTATAGCTCTGTAAAATAAGACAGCATCCATCAGGATAAAAACCCAAAAGTCTGACATTGTAGCTATGGTAGTAAAATGAAAATAGCACGTATAAGAGTTATGATTATTTAAAAGTCAAATAAGGGAAATAAAAAAGACAATGGAAGCAGAAGATGAAGGATATTTAGGTAATGTAGTTCACTGACCTCTAAGCATATGGGGAAAAATATGAAGGTAAATGTTAAGCACCATCTCGCTTATCAGTCTAGCACAATCAAACTCTAGCTCACTCATCATCTCAATCCTTCAAGACTTCTCTTTACTTATTCTGTACCATTTTATGCGCTAACCCCTAAACATAAAATTTCAAGGATTTTGTATTTCTTCTTCAAATATGCATTGAATGTAACCTTTCTGAATGTGTGTGGAGTGTATCTCTTTTAAGCATAGTTTTAAGTCTGGAAATGTGTGGAATCTTTACTCTACTTTCTATAGTCATTACAAAGGTAGAGCAGCAACATCTGTGTTCTTTAACCTGACTGATTTTGGATGAAGAGTCATATTAAATCTGTTTGTTCCCTTGCCTGGGGGTAAACATCACACTAAACATCACACTAAACATCACAGTAAATATCTATTTGAGTCGCATTTGGTTCTAGTCCTTTTGAGATTTTTTTCTCTGAGGACTGGAATTTACTTTTTATTTTATTTTTTTTCTGTCGGTGATAATTGGACTGCTCTAAAATAATGCCTCCTATTTTATTACGTTAGCCCACAACACCAGAGGCAGATTTTGGTGGTATGGCAGTAGAGGTTGAACCTTCCCAACAATATTCTGTTACGTGTTGTTGCCATGTGACAGATGGCAGCGGAGGGGCAGCCTGACAAGATGGCATCTGACATGGTAGTACATATGAAGAAAAAGTGTGTCATAGAATTCCTCCATGTGGAAAAAAATGGCACCCACTGACTTTCATCAACATTTGCTGAACATTTTTGGAAACCAAACAGTGGATGTGATCACAGGGAAGCAACTGATGATGTGTTTCAGCAGTGGCAACAGACATGGGAATGACATGCTACATTCCAGATAGTGCAGCTATCATGCCACAAAATGATTAGCATCTTGATCATCTCATCCACATGAAATGGCAGACTGCAACCAGGAAAATGTATACAGAGCTGAATTTCAGCTTCAATGGATTGGATGTGATGGCAGCAATGTTGAAATATCACCAAGTTTGTGATGGGTGGGTCCCATGAATGCTCACACGGGAACAGAAAGAACATTGTATGCAAGTTTGTCAGAACCTGTTGAATCAATACAAGGCTGAAAGTGACAGTTTTGTTGATCATGTCATTACTAGTGACGAGATTTGGTGTCATTACAATGAGCCAGAGCCCAAATGGCAGTCCATGGGGTGGTGACATGTGAATTCCCCATCAAAGAAAAAATTCAATGTGCAGCCCACAGCAGGTAGAGTGATGTGCTCTGCCTTTTGGGTAGAAAAAAGGTGATCCTTCTGGATTTCCTAGAACCTGATGGGACTGATCTGCCACACTCACTGTATAGTCTAGATTTGGCAGCTTCTGATTTCCATCTGTTCAGGCTGATGAAAGATGGATTCTTCCTCTATGCTTTTCCTCTACCCCTTTCCGTTCCTCTTCCTATAATTATCCTCTTTCTCTGCCCATTTCTTCTTACCCCTTCCCCTCTATTTATTTTTTTTCTCTGTACTCTACTGATTAAATTTATCAATGGCAGTAAAATATGGGGTTAGTGGGTATGTTAAAGATCTATATTATACTAAAAACTGTTATGAAGAGATTAGTCCATAAAGTAAGATATACAGGAAAAGACAGGCATAAGCTGTGCAGCGGTAGAAATACTATGGGGTAAAAAACCATGTAAGCCCACCCTCTGAGAGTGCATCATATACTCAAAAACTTGTCCTGAAACATCTGGAGCTGAAGAGGAGAAATGTAAAATGTCAAGGATTTAGGAATGGTATGTGGATGTTTCTGATAGTTTTAGCTATCAGAGCTACAACTTATATGGCCTTATTGCCATAATTTAGTAAAATGTCCTCCTATTCTGAACACAAATCACAGACTTAGGAAGTAGGTCTTCTTCCTGACTTACTTGATAGCTTTTTGACTGTGGGAAACTTTTTAGCAACAGATTTTCAGTTTGCCCTGTAATAATCACATTTTTATGCTAGTAGTTGTCTTCAGATGTTTAAATACTTGGAGAGAAATTATGTCCATAAATTAAGGATAGACAAAATAGACCTAAGTAAAAAAAAAAGTAATTTAGTGACGTATCTACTAGTACTTCAGCTTCTTAATTTGCCAGATGGAAAGCATAGTGCTTATAGTTCAGAATAATATTTTGTCAGCAAGCAAAGCTTGATGTTCTGCATCTTTTGGAATACTTATTTGAGGTTTTCAGGTGAGGACTGTTGTTTTAGTGAAAAGTATTGAAAAGTAGTTTTTGCTTGTTTCTATGTACTTATGTGATGTAAGAGCTAGATGACAAAACACATGGAAGATCCTCTCTGCTGTGAATCAGCTGATCTCTATAGAAATCAGTGAGACTTAAACATGTTCCAAATTAAACATTAATTTCTCTCTTTGCATAATCTAGTCTTCAGGGTGAAATTAACCCATGAACTTTCTGGTTGCAATGCTGCTGTTCTATGTAAGCCCAATTATGAAGATTTAAATAAACTTCATAAATGATATAGGACTCCTACTGGCCCAAAAGACAAGGGTGAAGCTAGTGTGTGCTGATTATACAAATCCAGAATCCACACTAGTTATTGTTGGGGCCTTTATCGTAAGGAACAGATTTACGCTTCTGAAGCCATAGTTTCTCTACTAGAATGAGTGACTACTTACACAAAATAATACAATGTGCCTGATTATAGGTGGCATCTGTTTTTGGCACTCTTCCTAAAGATAAGAACCTGCACAGATACAATCTTTTTGGTGTTACAGAAACACAATGACTATATAAAAGTGGAAAATATTTTAGACTGTTAATATTACGATGATGTGGTAATATATTTGTAATTTTTCAGGAATTTTCATGTTTATAAGATTCCTCATAAATTATAGTGGTGAAATTAATGGAAGTTATTTGTGCTGTTAACAGGTCATGTTCATTTGAACACCTACCTATGAGTATATAAGATATGCAATACTATTTCTTTGGAAAGCACCACCCCAAATATTGCACAGAGCAGAATGAGCTATTGTCCCTTCTTCCATTTAAATGTGCTTTATTAACACCTGTTAAACATAGCACAAATTACAAGTTACTTTGCTAGTGCTGACCGACAGATACTCCAATTTCTACAAACCACCTCTGTCACCAGCAGTATGATTAGAAAACTAAGACTGTACAGATGAATAAAGGATAACATATCATAGTCACAAGATCTTCTAGAGAGAATCTAATGTAGGGCTGCAAAGATGATGAAGGGCCTGGACCATCTCCCACATGAAGAAAGTTTGAGAGATCCAGGATTCTTGAGCCTGGAGAAGACTAAGGGCAGATCTTATCAATGCTTAAGACGATCTAAAAGGCAGGTATCAAGAGGATAGAGTCAAGATCTTTTCAGCAGCAGCAGAACAAGGGGCAATGGACGAAAACTGCAGCACAGGAAATACCATACAAACATGAGGAAGGACTTATCTTTGAGTGTGACAGAGCACTGTAACAGGCTGCCCAAAGAGGCTGTGAAGTTTCTTCTCTGAAGACATTAAAGACCTGACTGGATCCTTTCCTGTGAGACCTACTGTAGGGAACCTGCTTTAGCAGGCGGTTGGACTTGATGATCCCCAGAGGCCCCTTCCAACCTTTAAGTTTCTGTGATTTTGTGATCTCGTGGTTCTGTAATCCCAGCTATCCCAGCAAGGGATATCTATTACTACCCCTTTCGTGTTCCTTATCCTTTTAAAAGTGCTTCAGCGTTCAAAAGGAGCTTGAAAAGGAAATATTTCGGGAGTTGTTTTTGCTCTCTTCATGACTTCGTAGGGGACAGCCAATACTTCGGAACAGACAATGCTTGTATGTCACATATGCTCTTCTCAGGACACATCTCCACAAGAGTACTTCAGCCCCAGGCTAAGTCTATTTTGTCCACAATCTGTCCTTTAATTCATTCAAATCTTGCAGTATGTATTTGGATTTATCCCAGTTTGATACTCATCTGAATATTTCTCTGAATCTTTCAGTAGAATAAATTATCAGTACTTCTGCAAAATTAGTGACATTTCTAGCTTCTTTCTCTTGAAATGTATCTACCCTGAGATGGACTTTTAAGTGTAGAAGATAAATTTGAATAGCTGTTATTTCTGAGAACTTGAAAAGTTTTAGGTTTCTGTGAGGGTACATTCTCTTCAGCAATCCTGCAAGATTATAACATGCATATTCCTGTTCTTGCATACTCAGCAATCTCAGCAGTTTCTGAAATAAGTCCTGTATGTGCTGCAAGAGCTATATAGCAATGAATTAGTCATAATTCTCTTGGGTCACAGAAGTAAACCTAATTCTAATGATAGTCTTAATATCTGTTGGTTTTGATGAGGAAATACACGTGTACAAGTTGTGATCAATAAAGTCAAACTGGGCATATGTTTTACATATGACTGAAGGAGAAGAAGGTTTTAAGAGAGGTAGGTATGATTTAAGAATCATATCTGATGGAAAATGCACACCGCATCAAATATTTCAAAAGTAACTATGGTATTGGCATGAAAAGACCTATAATGTGCAGGAAAATACACATACCTCTTGCAACTGCCAAGACAGATCTGTCGCTTATCTGCAGTGTGAAGGTTAGTGTTTCAGGTGAGAATCATAATAATCCTTTTAAGTTCATCAGTATAATAGATGTACTTTAGAAATTACCCCAGTATATTAGTGAGGGCAAGCTGATGATGTTCATGACCCTTAAAAAACTTGGAAAACTTTTGTTTTGAATGGAAGGGAAAAAAAAGACCCACATTCCAAACTGATCTACTATTCGCAAGTAACTTGAGTCTCGGAGCTGTGGGTGGCAGAAGGAAAAATTAACCAGGAAAGCTGATAATTTCCTGCCATCTTCAGTTTGAGATGGAAAGAGGTTTCATCTGATCCAGTACTCTTTATCTGTTTATCTGTTATCTGTGTGAAATTCCTTTTTTGAAAGCACCAATTGCATAGAAAAAATGGGAACCATCCAAGATTTGAGAATCAATGTAGAGTATTGATGGGCTGTAAGGTGTACCTGCACAAATAACAGTTGCTAATTACTATGAAAGCTATGCTAACAGATTAAAGATATCCTATTGTAAAGGTACAATAGAGTAAAGATGCAAATATTATGTGAATCAGATTGGGTTTTTGTTTTGTAAATCCAGCTGATTGTTTTTCTAACTAAACAGTGATAGGAAACAATGTAGTATTTTCCAAATCTCAGAAGAATCCAGAAACACACTCAAGTTCTGTTCTCAGGAGAATTGTGTGTTGTTGCCCATGATTCTGTGTCTCACCTTACCAGCCTGTTTGCAAGTGAGCTATTGTTGCTGGCATATAACTGACTCACCTGCTTCCTGAGGTGCATTTGTCAGACAGTTGCTACTCAGGTCACATGCAGCCTTAAGAAACCTAGAAGGATTCAGATCTGTGAAAACTTGAAACTTATTCTTGAGAAGTGCATTGTAAAGTTATTTCTTGTTCATCTAAATGATGGGTGCATTTCTAACAAACTCTAAACTTTTAAACAACACTGATACAACCGCTATTTTTTGTCCCTTCAATGACTGTAATGATGAGTTGAAAGCAGACATATCAAGAAGTCAACTAGCAAAAGAACCTAAACTAGGACCTTGTTGCAACAGAAGAAGTGAACTGAGATTAATGAACCCACAAGAGAACTATAGTATCGCTTCTTGTCTGTATCCCTCATGATCTCCTGTGATGATTTTCACAACAGTCGAATTACTGAATTAATTTATATCAGCTGACATTGGCCCTGGAATTTTTCTGATCTTGGGAAGTCCTCCTTTGTGTAGTATTTATAAGTATTTTGAGTGCATTTCTGTTTATCAGACTATCCTTCTGATTGCTGGCAGATAGTGATATCCATTTATTTTCCCATACATCGTGTCAAAAGACAATCCTGCTAATGTGTATTACTTGCATTTTTATACGAACAGTAGTCAGAAGTGTAGTTTTCTCTAGTCTTCACCTTTATATTAGTCAAAATGAAATGTCTGGAAAGATGGTGGTTTTCTGCAACTTTTCTTAAAGCTTCACTTAAAGCTTATTTTTCTCCTTCATAATGTAATTCAAACTAACAGTTTCAAATAATAAACAGCTAAATCTCCACACAAAGAAGGAATTAATGCCATGAGATATCTGTTAGTAGGCTATATGCAGAAGATCAAAAGGAGGTTATATTTAAAAGAAGGAAGGTTTAAATAAGATAAAGATTTGGGGAAGAATACTCATGAAAAAGGCAATTCAAAGAGGAAAATTTCACAGACTAATAACAGGCTCAGTAGGGTGTAAGTTCAGACCTGTGAAACTGACATGTTTCTGAATATGTTCAGAGCTGGAAAAACTTTTTGGTAAAGACTTGTGAATAACAGCCTCAAAAATTCCAGTCTGTTTCAGAACTCCAGTCTTAGTCATGCTGTAAGAATCTGAAGATCAAAAGAACCAATGTTGTATGAATTGGATACTCAGCTGGCATAAATCAAGATTGATCTGTTTAAAACAATGAGATGACTGAGCTACACCAGCTGTGGATGTAGCCTCATGTTTTTCATGCAGTAGGAGAATTTCCTCTGTGCTATATTCCAAACTGTGGCCAGTGTATTTATTGATGTCATGTTTGACTTCATGGCCAGGGCTTTTCTGTGGAGAAGACTGCTTTCTGGCGGGACAGAGCTTCCTCCAGGTCTGAAAGAAGGCAGAGCACTTTGTCCTCTGCATCATGTAGTGTATATAGAATGCCTTCTGGTTGACATGGGGAAGCAGCATCATATTGGTATGCTTTTGCCCTCATCCAGTTCCCTGTCTATGTCTGATGGGTGTCTGGGAAAAGGGGTTGGGGAGAGATCATTGCTGGATTGACCATGATGATTTCTTCAAACCCACAAAAGAAAAGGGTAGATATTTTTATTGATGAAGTTGCTTCCCTTAGCCTTTTTTTTGTGTGACTGCATATGCACACATTTTAAAACAAAGGAAGCGTGTTGACATTTTTCTGAGTATAATGTAAATGCAGTTGGACTTCCTCCCTAGGTGATTTTGAACAAATCTGCTGGAACAAAGCTAATAAATGGTTTTGGGGATCTGTGTATAGCTCTCCGGTTGTCTGCTGATCACCCATTTTCTGGAATAATGAAGATATATAAAAATAAACTGTCAAGGATTTTAAGAGACACCTAATCTGTCACTCCTCCTGACATGAGATGAACATTGCCAGCTATATATATAAGATGTGTTTTCTTTCTTTTTTTTTTTGCCAAAGAGATCCAAAATTGAGGACTTATTTCTTTGTTTAGACAACATGAGGCAGTGCTTTCCAGAGCTTTCTGTCAGAAAGGGTTCAGTGATGGACTACCTGAATTTTCCTTCTGAAGTTAAAATTAGTACAACTATGGATGTAGAGAAAAAGTTAGCTCCCTTCACGCTTGTGTCAGTTGGTTTCTTTTCCACTCTCAATGTTATTTTCTAGAGGATAAGGAAATCCAGATCCTCAGTTTTTTATCACAAAAACAGGAAAGTTTGAACTTTCATCTCGATGTCCACTGGAGCGGTATATTTCTTGAAAGCCAGGTTTTCAGGCACTGCGCAGAATAATGGAGAAGGCCTCAGTAATAGAAAACAGTGAGAAAATACTTTGTGTGCTCTGCAAGCTATAGTTCTTATGTATTTGACTTTTTTGCATATATATTACATTGCTAGTGTCTTTTTATTTTACAGAGCTACCTACAAGTTTGTCTTAGTCATTGCAATAATCTCTTTTTTTTTTTTGATATATCAGTTTTCCAGCTCAACAGAAATGTTTTAAATTGTCGTTTACTTGCAGTCTCTTCCATCTTCCTGTTACCTGAAAATTTAATAACAGTCAAGAAGTTTTCATACTGAAGAAGAATTTCATGTTTTGAATTTGTAGGAAAAATTCTTCTAAATTTGTTTCTAATCAGAGGAAAAGAGCTTAAATCAAATAATCATGTCATAGAATCATAGAATGGCTTGCTTTGGAAGAGACCCT
Organism: Numida meleagris; assembly: GCF_002078875.1. Classification (NCBI taxonomy): domain Eukaryota; kingdom Metazoa; phylum Chordata; class Aves; order Galliformes; family Numididae; genus Numida; species Numida meleagris. Next base: position 338,919 of record NW_018364408.1, on the reverse strand, counting down.
AAATATTCAGTTCCAACCCCTGTCCAGGGGCAGGGTTACCACCCACTGGATCAGGCTGCCCAGGGTGCATCTAACCTGGCCTTGACCACCTCCACGGATGGGGCACCCACAGCTTCTCTGGACAGCCTGTACCAGTGCCCAGGACTGTGAGAATGCAAAGCAAACTCATTAAGATTTCATGATCCATAGGAAAGAAAAAAGAAGGAAAAGAAAAATACTAACTTTCAGGAATACAAACATAAGTAAAATTTGAAAATCTTTAAGTAAAATTTTACAAGTAGAAAAAGGCAGGTAAGGAAAGGTTACATTCTTGTAAAGAAGCAATGCTAAGGGCAGCAAGTTAAATTATCTCAGAACGGAAAAAAGGTAAGGAAGTGTGTTAAGAAACATCTGGAGTAAATCTGACATGGTAATGAAAAAAAATAGTGTTTGAGTCAGATACTGAAGAATAAACACAGAAGGAAGACACTTTCCAGATCCTTTTTAGACAGAATGTCTAGTAAGGCTCTTTAAAACAGAGAAGTTTAAAAATTCAGGTAAACCTTGTAAGTCTCTTTTAAACATAAAAATTTAAAGCTTCAGCTCCACTTCTTGGAAAGGTGGATGTTCAAGACACAACTGTCACACATACTTCTGAAAAAAAAACTTAGAATAGAAATGGAAAGTAACCCTCCCCTCTTCCCCTCCTCCCCTCCTCCCCTCTTTCCTGCCTTCTTCCTGCCTTCCTGCCTTTCTACCTCCCACCCTCCCTTCTCCTTTCCTTTCCTTTTTCCTTTCCTTTTTCCTTTCCTTTTTCCTTTCCTTTTTCCTTTCCTTTTT
>NW_018364408.1:336375-337810 GCF_002078875.1 Numida meleagris | reverse complement strand
TCCTTTCCTTTTTCCTTTCCTTTTTCCTTTCCTTTTTCCTTTCCTTTTTCCTTTCCTTTTTCCTTTCCTTTTTCCTTTCCTTTTTCCTTTCCTTTCCTTCGTAATAGAATGAATGTTGACATTTTTGCAACTGATTGTTTATGATTCCTGTAATATTTTTTTTTTCTTTTTCTTGAACTTTTGCTATAGTTCTGTTCTGTTTCATAAATCCTACTACTTTCTGTAATTTTGATTTTGGAACTTACGTATTTTGCATCTACATGGACAATATCTATGAAGATAACATGCTTTGGGAAACAAGAAATTTTCTGAGTTAACTATGTATGTCTGAAAAAGCCCTTTATTTTCAGGGATCTGCAGTATACATGACAAATTACTAACCTGGTAATACTAAGAGTTTATAGGAAGAATGAATATTAAGAAGTTTTGTATTTAGCTAATTACCCATCTTCCTCCTTATTTCCTACATAAATGAAAGCTAGGCCCAAATGTCTGCCTTATTTTAGCGAATCTTAAAAAACTAAATTTGAAAGAGGTTGCTTTTTCTTACAGCAATTATATTTTTCTTTATTCTGTTGTTTACTGAAATGGGCAGGAAAAAAAAAAAGGGAAAACACAGATGCTATTAATACTGTTAAAATATTCTGAAAGTTTCCAAGGAAGTAGATATCAGTTCACAGATGTGACATTTCTCATACTGCTGAAATAATGAAAAAACAAGTTGTGAAGCTTATACTTCATGAGCACTTGTAGCAGTCTACAAATAATAATTCCTATTAATAAGATATATAATGTTTCTCAACATGTATCCTGATCTGCAACTATTATGTCAATAAACATAGCTAATCAGTTTAATGTGCTTTAGGGTGAGCCAAGCACTGACAGAGATAATAAGAAGGGAACCTTTTTTATCATTTTCTCACTGATAGGACAAGCCTGAGCATCCATCTGTGAACTCTTCTCTTAATGAATACTGATTGAAAAAGAATATAAATGGCATTTGGCATTTTTAATGTTAAGAAACAAAAAAAAACCCATGTTTTTTAAATGAAGAGAAACATTTTTTTAAGAATAAAAAGCAGCTTGATGTAATAGTAAGATGTCAATGTATGTTTTCAAAGTAGCCTATTTTTACTCAGACTTGGCAATGTTTAATAAACACTGATTACACTTTGACTTTTTTCAGAGGAAATTTTCTTGTTTGGGTGCTTTATAACAAAATATAGACAAGGTATGATTTGGGGTTGTTTTTACCATGCATTGAAATATTTCATGTACCTCTTTCTTTGTACTGTCTGAAAAATTTGTCCTTAATCTTCAGTTCTGCCTGTTCATTAGTGGTCCTGTTTCTTTCTCCCTTTCTTTCTCCCTTTCTTTCTCCCTTTCTTTCTCCCTTTCTTTCTCCCTTTCTTTCTCCCTTTCTTTCTCCCTTTCT
>NW_018364408.1:265630-336347 GCF_002078875.1 Numida meleagris | reverse complement strand
CCTTTCTTTCTCCCTTTCTTTCTCCCTTTCTCCCTTTCTCCCTTTCTTCCTTTTTTTTTTTTTTTATGGAATGTTTATTTTTGTCTTTTCAAAACACACTTAATGTGGCATGAGAACTGTTTTGAGAACTGTTATATTATTATAATTTCAAAATGATCTTTTACTATGCAGACTGAAGAAAACGATCAAAAGTAAGTAGGGATGCTGTTATTTGAAAGGAGACTACAATTCATTTATTTTTTAAATTAAATCTCAAATTTATTTTTTTCTCCTTATGTACTCCACATTTAGCTGAGAGGATAAAGCATGAATAGACATCACCAGCAGATTTGGACAGACACTGCTATGACTTCTCCTTTGTAAAGTAAAATGAGGGGACCCTGTAGTGTGCTGAATTTCTGGACTGCTAAAATGGATAGATTTAGTCTTCATTTCTACTTCTTCGATGAGAAAAAATACATATCAAAACACATCAAAGACAAAAATATACCTTCAGGAAACAGATGTGAGATTTTGAAAGGCTGTAGACCAAATTCTAGTCTCTATTTATTTCAAATAGATTTCATTTGATTTTTTAGTCTTGCAGAGCTACATAAAACCAGAGAAAAAAGAAATGGAAAAGACCAATTAGGCCACCTAGTGTGTCCTCCAGGGGTTCAGTAAAGGATTGCCCCTGACAGCGTACAATAATCATTTTTATCTAATTAAACAACTCCTGAGAACAACCAATCAATTTCATCTTTCAATTAATTTTCTGAGTCTTTTTTAATAAATAAGTGACATATTACAGTTGAAGAAAAAAATGAAATTTATGTACACTAAAATAAGATTTTAAAAATAGTGTTTTTGAATTTCAGGATTTCTTTGCCATTTTTGTAGATGCCAGGACAGAACTACATGAAGCAATGCAGCACAGAGCAGCCAAGTGTATTAGAATAAAGGGTTGTGAGGCAAATGGACAACTAGCAATTTCTTTTCTCCTATCAAATTGGCTTTATAAACTGTATCTCTGGGTTGTAGCCTCTCCAAGCAGTCACTTATGACAACAAGTCTCCTATTTCTCCATATGTACTTTAGTAAATATTTCGGAGCAGACTGGAAGACAATATGAATTAAGAAAGTATGCTTAGTCATGAATCACCTTTTGTTCCTAAATAATCTTATTAACTTTCCTATCAACTTGTTGGTTTCAAATTGAGCTATGCTCTGCCTGCTTATATTTCATCTGACAGCTTTGCTTTCCACTGACTTTATCCTGAATATCTGCTTTTCAGTTTAACCAGAATGTGGAGAACCTATGTGAAGCTTAGTGTCAAGAGATGAAATGCACACAACAACATGGATTTGTAAATGTGAGTCTGCTTGGCTTGCAGATTCCCACCACTCTTTTTGATATTCATAGAATCATAGATTTGTTTTGGTTGGAAAAGACCACTACGATCACCTAGCCCAGCCATCATCCCAGCAGCACCATGCCCACTAAACCATGTTACTCAGTGTGACATTATCCTTTTACTGAAAACCTCCAGGGATGGTGACTCCACAACCTCCCTGGGCAGTCTGCATCAAATGGCACTTTCACCAAACTTCTCCCATTACCAAAGGTGCTAATTTTATTGTGACTTGATGAAGTTTTCCCTTTTAATCAGATATTTTATTCTTGATTGCTTTCTCTTTGAATTCTTCTTTTAGAGAATTCAGCTGAAAGAAAGTTTCTCAGCCATCTGGATTGATAATCCCTATCTTCAGTCCTTAAATAAGCTTCTATATTTTTTTCCTACAAACATAATTGGAAGTTTTGTCTAAATAAAGATGAAAGGATAATTCCACCCATATTCACATTATTTCCATGATGAATACTCATTGCTGTATATAATTGTCACGGCGTTATCTAAAGATCTGTGTCTGTGACAGGGGGACAGCAGGCCTACAGGCCTGGAAAAGAGAGAAAGGAAAAAAAAAGTGTCGGCGGTTTAGGGGCCGTCCTGGACTGGTCCAGCTAATGCTGCAGGGGACCCACCCTGGGAAGACAAAGGGAAAAGGGGAAAGGTAGGGAACTTGTAGATGGATCTAAAACAAAGCGGTGGCACCAATCTGAGGAGGAACATTAATTTACTAAATATTATATCAAAATTATCGAAATCGAGGCCAGCACATCAAACAGAGAGAGTTCAAAAGCTGAGATTCTTACACCATAAGCTGCAGGGGGACCACGTGCTTCTCTACTGGGTAGGAAGGAAGAGACTCCCAGTCTGCCAGGCTGCTTCACCAGCCCCTCCAGGTGCAAAGACCCCTGGGGCGTGCAGCTCCTCCCCTTCCCCTTAGAGAACCAAGCACCCAAAAAAGGCAGTCTGCAGAAACTAGGACATTAACGCTTTAACTGCTAGTGATTTACATGATGTTATGATGTGGAATACCGACAACAACAAAAAAACCCACCAAACCATGACAATATACGTAGCCTCCTAATGTTCATAATGTAGCTTTCCAAACAGTTCTACAAGCCAGGGTAATATTTAACTTAAAGAATCTCATGAAGTAATTCATTCTTGGCAACTGATGTTGTACCTGCATTTGTGAGCTATAATCTCTGTGTTCACACTTTATCTATCTGCTTGCTTGCCTGTGAAAAGATTAGCTATTATAATAATTTTCATTCTCTATATCTTGTATATAGATGGCTAAAGAATTCTTGGCAGTCTTACAAGGGCTGGGTGTGTATGCTGTTGCTGAATTAGAGAATCTCTTTTCAGTTAGAAGGTCAATACAGCATTGATACTTCAAAAATGATGATTAACATTTTTAGAAGCATTCCCCTTCTTGAAGATTCTGAATATTGAGCAATAAGATTTATTTGTTTAACTACAGAGCTGTTAATGCTTTAAAAGTCTCCTTGATTTGACGATGGGAGAGCTGAAGAACTAGTTGCCACAGCTGTGAACCGCAATCTCCACTACTTCTGGCAACTGCCAAATGAACATTCACTGAGAGATTCCAGATTAATTAAGGAGGTATATATATATTTTTTTCTTCTTCCAGGTTGACTATAGTGTTCTGACTGGTTAAAAAAAAAAAGAATCTATGACTATTCAATTAGAAATTAATATGGAGACATTAATCTGGCTGATGTAATTTAGAATAGCCTTAACACTTGTTTACGTTGTATATCTCAGACAAGAATGTTGGAAGACTGCAGATGGGTTAAACTTCATTAACCCTTTCAAGGTTGCATCATCTGGAGACTAGAAACTATGAATTTAGGGCTTCTGAACTTTGTGGGATTTTCTCCTATGCAATAAAGCCAGAAAAGTTCCCCAGAGCTCCTTTCTTCTAGATGTGTAAATTCAATAAATTTTTAAAAATAACAATTATGGTTGACTGAATTCTGAATCTGAATTCTGTGAGTGTTGCTTAAATGCTTCTTGAACTCCAGCAGTCTAGTGCCATGAGCACTGCACTGGAGAGCCTGTTCTAGTGCCCAACCACCCTCTGGTGAAGAACCTTTTCTTAACATTCAAGATGACCCTCTCCTGGCACATCTCCATGCCATTCCCTCTGGTCTTGTCACTGTTACCAGAGAACAGAGTTCACTGTTGCCTCTGCACTCCCTTTGTGAGGAAGCTGTAAACTGCCATAAGGCCTCCCCTCAGCCAGTTCTGCTCTAGGCTGAACAAACCAAGGGACCACAGCTGCTTCTCATATGTCTTATTCTTCAGACCCTTCGCCATTTCTGTAGCCCTCCTTTGGACATCCTTAAATAGCTTTATGTCCTTCTGTGGTGCCCAAAACTGCAAAGAGTGCTCAAGGTGAAGCCACAACAGAACTTTCCCTCACTGGGTTGAGAGTGCTGAGCCTGATGCACCCCAAGGTATGGTTGACTCTTTCGATCCCCATGTTCTGTACTTGAATCCTGCAGGCAGCGCTACACAGCTCACTTCCCCCCTGGAGGAATGTGGTAGAGAGTCAGAAACAAAACAGAACTTATGAGTTGAAATCAAAACTGTTTAATAAGACAGAAAAGGAAAATGGAAACAAAAATGCAATAGTAACGATGTATATCCACAATATATACATATAAACATATATTTTATATATATGTATATATAAAAACATATGTACGTATGTTTATGTATATAATATACATACATACAAAAAGCCATTACTTGCTGCACACTGATCAATGCAGAGTGATAAGTACAAATGCACACTGAACAACAACCTGCTAGCAATACAACGTCTCAGACTAACATCCAGTCAATCTCTGAGCAGCAGCCAGCCCATGCCCAGCTCTCTACAGCTTTATGGCCTCCCACATGATGCCACTTGGTATGGAATAAGCCCTGGTCTAATTCAGGCCAGTTGTCGTCCCTAGACCCTGCCACCCCACCATAAAGGCAGTGGCTCTTCCTCACCAACTGGCCTGGCTCTGGGTGTGCTCCCATCTCGTAGTAACAACCAGAACATTGGTGTGCTCTTGACATTACCTTGTCTGAAGCCAGGACACAAGGGCACACTGCTGTCTCAGATTCAATTTACTGTTGATCTGAATCTCCAAAGTATTTTCCATGGGTCTGCTCTCAAAGCTCTCAAAATTTGCTACTAAGAACATTCTTAATGAAGATGAGAGCATTTATTTCTACAATTTTTGTTCATGAGTTTCTCTCTAGGACTTTCTATTGGTTTAAATTCCGACATTTGACAGTAAATCCATTATTTTCATTTCTTGTTAGGTACAAGTCATTTTATATTTCTTGGCTATTGTAACTGAAGGTGTTAATACACTTTTTTTAGTTGAGCCTATAATCTCTAGGATTAAGATGTCAAGCACATCGATGAATGTTCTTTTTTTCCGACATTTTCATTGTCGGTGAAATTATTGTTTGCCTCTGTCACTTCCAGAATGAGTGGCAAGGGTCAGTTTTGAGATTAAGATTTGAACTGCATGAGCCATAAAATAATTATTTCCTCAAAAACTCATTATGTTTGCACAACTGCATTAAGTTTCCATAAATTATTTAAATTTAATTCTGGACATGTGAATTACATGTCAATCAGTTTTCCATGTTTTAAGTAAAGGAGATACTATATGGTATGCTATAATATTCATCTGTTTTTCTGAAGATAATCCTTCTCTTGTAGGAGGCTTTAACCTACCACACCTTAAAATGGTCTGGGAGTCCAGGATCCAATGAATGATTAAATTTCTAGAAAAAAAATACAGTGATCATGCTGTTCAGAACTCTTTTAAATCAGAATAATTTTTCCAATACAGAAATAACAATTCTTGTCTACCAACTGTGGTGCAAATAACATAAGAAGGAGATTTTGGTTGACTTGTAATGTCTGTTATAATAAAGTAGTAATAATCATGTGCACAGAACCTTTGAGATCTATGCTAAAATTTCTTGCTATCAAAACACATTCAATTTCAGTTAAAAGCAGAGCAATAAAGAATCTGCAAAGAAATCCATGTGCAAAGAAGTACTTTCAGTTCTGTAGTATTTTCCTAATTTAAATTAGGAAATCAACTCAGCTTGATTAACTGGTAGAATATTAGCTATGCTAGGTCATAACAACTACTTTGTTAATTAAGAACTTCAACTAAACAACTGTAGCTTGCACATATATCTTATATTCATGGCCACTCTGGCTAAATATTAAATGATTCTGCAGCCACTTTTTTGAGTGTTTGGTGTCCTTATTTTTCAGCTCTTTTTAAAATCTTTAAATTTTGTTAGTTTGTTTGTTCTTGTTTCCCTTAATTATGGAATTATAAGAAAGAAGAAAATTTTCCTTGTGGCTTTAAGGGAAAATGATGCTTTGCAAGCTGTCATGTAGATAGGAAAGATGGACTGTTTATAGACTATAGCCAACCAATCCACTAACAAACAGCCTCCCCATCCCCTGCGACATATACATTGAGTGGAAGAAGTGCATGATTTCTTTTCAGCATTCTTACCTCAGTTAGATTTTCTTGCAAGAAAGGATAGCCAATGGTGGATAAGCGTTAATAAAAAATCAGGAACTCACTAGAAAATGGAATTCAGTTATTGTTAGGAAAACCAAAACGAAACACAAGAGGGAACAACAGAATGCGTTATATAAAGTATATATGTGCATATACATATGCTTATGCAAGCCACACTCTACCTCCTTTGAGGAGTACATTTTTCAACAGTGATTTGTTCCTCAGTTTTTTATACAAGAAGTAGGAAAATTAGCTGCAGTACAGCTTCTGAGAACTGAAAGTGGGAAACAAGTGGAAAAGCAGCAAAAAATGTCTGGTTAGAATTCAGGTTGAGGAACTCCTATTACAGAAGTATATGAAACTAGTCACTCTTTGAAGACAAAAATACAGATGTCCATTTATCACAGCCCTTTTTTCTTTGACACTACTTGTCCCCTAGAAGCCTTACAGAGAGCAATAGCATCAGTATTTTAATCTTGAAGGCAAAACAAAGGACATGGCCCAAAGGAACTGTCACACAGCAAAGGGCCACAGTGACCTGTAGGACCAGATTAAATGTCACTGACCCTGCCAACACTCAATTTCTGCACTGGTTTAAGCTAAAACAAGGGTGCACTTTTAATACAGGAAGCTGCAACAAGTCGCCATCTTCAGCACTGTACATTGTTCACAATCCCTAACGGAAAGAAGAATAGAAATGAAAATTTAAGCCCGTCACTTGGCATACCAAAATGAGAAGACAGCTAAATTAGTTTTTGATAGATGCTTAACCTGTTGTAGAAGTAGAAAAACACATGTATTTACATTACCTCTGGATGTATGCATACACAGTGTTATGCATAGCTCATCAACTAGCAATCCACACAAAAACAATAAATCTGCAAACAAGTTTTGGGTTCAAACAGCCTGCAACAGTCAAAATTAACTACTTATCTCTCCAAAATATTTTAAGAATTTCATAACGTAAAACAGACTCTTACTGGTAAAAGTCCACTTTTCCAGTCAAAATTGTTTTGCTCATGGGTGTGATACTTTCCACATTAGAATAAAACAGATCTCTACCAGGATCCTCACAGAAGCACTTGCATAGCACATATAAACAGATTCACAGAACAAAGCTTCCCCTGCAAGGATAGGCTACAAACAGTGAGAGGAAAAATGGAGTATCGATCAGACAGGCAAATCACATCTCTAAATAGTACAGGTATTCCAGACATCCCGTCTGCTACTCCATACAGTCCAGGACACATCAAACTCAATATGTAAGGCAACTTCGAGTCCATATCCTGTCATGCATGGAGGCTGTATTTAACAAACAAGCAAACAAATTAAAATAAAAAATAAAAATATTAAGGGCAAACCACAGAATCACTTTACATATGAATCGTATCTGCTACCTCTACCTTTTCTGTAATACTGTAATACCTCACACCAAACTACTCAGTGCTGCATGGTGTTGTCTGTCAGCTTGGGTAGGAAGCACTATGACCCTTCTCACACAGTGCCTTGACCAAGCTAACTCTTACCTGTGGTATCAGCTAACATACACATATTTGCTCATAAGTTTATATTTGCTTTAATTGACACCAACACTTACCTCCACATATATTCCTTCTGAAATTTAAGGGCTCCACAATAATTGCTTCCTCTTTTTTAACTCTTTGATTACTCTCTGAGTCCAGCTGCTGGTACACCTGTGAGGAAGTATGGAACTGTATGATTTCCCATCCAAGCACAAATGGGAATTAGGAAAGATTTATGACACTTCAGAAATTCTATCTTTAGTTGGAATAAATAACCATAAAAGGTGTAGTAGGCGGCAACCGAAGGTATGGGATGGGACGTGATAGGACCTCCCCTGCCCAGAGCTTGTGGGCGTAGACGAAGCGAACAAAGAGATAAGGGAGATAAGGAAGGATATATAAGACTTTGTAACGATGCAATAAACGCCATTTTGCCGCTCACCATATTGGTGTGTGCATGTATCAGGATGGTCGGGGACTAGCTGTTAGTCCTTGCAAACAGGGTGCAGTTCACGAACGTAATATCTGGTGCGGAGTAGTCAGCATTTGGTGCCCCGTGTGAGGAACTGCATCACCCTGTTGTGGTGTGGCTGGCACCCAGCCCACGCGTGAAGAGAGTGTCCGCGCGTGGAAGGTGGGAATCGCAGTTGCCTGTGGTTTCGAAGTAAGTTTGCCACAGAAGGCCGTTTCGGAGTTTAGAACTTCAGCCATGGAGCAAATTATTAAGGTACTGCTTCAGTTTTGTAAGGATTATTGTTGTAAATCAGCCCCTTCTAAGAAGGCGATAGCTGCTGTGTTATTGCGGCTAGAGAAGGAGGGCTGCCTGGCAACCCCGGAGGCAGTGCTGGATCATGGGTTTTGGGACTCTTTTACTATGAAATTCGCCCAACGGGCTATGTTCTCGCCAAAGAAAGATAAGGATCTGCTAAAAAACTGGGGACTCATCCTGGGGGCGTTGAAGGCAGCCAAGGAGGATAAGGAAGCACAGTATACGGCACAAAAATTGGTGGGGCTTGCGGGTCGTGCGGAACAGGGTGGGAGTTTGGAAATGGAGAGAGGGGAGGTGTGGGGGGTTTGCGCTTCCCCTACAGATGGCCGAGGATGTTCTCCTGCCACCAAGGTGCCACCCGAGTCCGGGAACGATCAACGGACAACGCCTCAGCCGTTGGGTAATCCTTATCTGACTGCCCCAGCTGCCCCGGAGGAGGCCCCACCTCCCTACCCCCGCCCGAACTTGTATCCTGCCCTGCTGGATGAGGGTGGGGGAGGGGGTGGCTCTTGTAACAGCTCTCGTGACTGTGCAAACAATGACTGCGCAAGTGGGGGTGGCACAACACTGCCATATAAGGGAACTAACAGAGAGCCAGATGGAGGGGGCGGGACCGAGCAGGGGGCGGTGGCCACTGGCCCTCCCAAGCAGTTCACTGATTGGTCCCAGATCCAGGAGGGCATGGAGAGCAGTGGCCTGCCTGTGAGAGCGTTCCCGGTGGTGGCGGGGCCCAATGGCGGTACCTGGGTGCCGCTGGATCAAAAAGGCACCACTTGCTTTATAGAGGCGATAGAGAAAAAGGTGTTGAAGTTGTCCTTTACCACATCCACCCTGGAGGCACTGACTGCGCATGGTCCCCTCCTCCCTCATGATATTACAAATCTGATGAGAATGGCGCTTAAGCCAGTCCAATATACTTTGTGGGAACAGGAGTTTAGAGCTCAATGCAGGCAAATATTGCTCCGGATGGAGCGAGATGATCACCACCCTCTAAGGCGGGGGGGGGCACGAATATGGGAAGGCTTACGGGGATGGCGGATGGAATGGCCACGCCCTGGGGCCAAGCAGCTCTCCTGCGGCCTGGGGAGTTGTTGGCCACCACAGACACTATGTTTGAAGCGTTCCAAAGGTTCGCAAGAGATGCAGAACCCCCGGCCCCATGGACAATAATCACCCAAGAGCCCACAGAATCTTTTCAGCAATTTGCGGATCGCCTAATCCACGCTGAAGAGGGATCTGAGCTGTCCCTGGCGGCCAGAGACCCAGTCATTGTGGACTGTTTAAAACAGAGGTCCCATGAAGACATCAAGGTCATCCTGAGGTCGGCTCCTGAGGGAGTTCGCACACCAGGAGACATTATTGAGTATGTGTTGGATAAGCAAAAAGGGACGCCAGTTACTGTGGAGAGCCTGGCGGCTGTGATGCAGGGGGCAGTGCAGACTCCACCGACCATGGGACCAACCCCCACACAAGGAACGCGCGGCGTGGGTCTGTGCTTCCATTGCAGCAATCATGGGCACATTAAAGCCCACCTGGCCAAGGTGAAGGAACCAATCATATGCCAGTTTTGCGGGAAACGGGGGCACAGTGCCCAGTATTGCCGGGGCCTGCAGGCCCAGATGTGGGGAAATGGCTGGGGGAGGGGCCCTTGGGCCCAAGGCCCCTCCCTGCCAAAAACGAGCGGGCCAGGAAGTTGGGAGTGGGCGGAGCCTCAGTAGGAGGTCTCCCTGAAGTTACAGCAGCATTAACCCTTCATTCCAAAGATAAGCCCCTCATAAAGGTTATGGCGTCATACCTTGGGTTTCCCTCCAGCTATACTGGGCCCCGGTCGACCTTCTTTATTGCGCTCGTTGATTCAGGGGCGGACGTGACAGTCATCTCTAAGTCAGATTGGCTGGAGGATTGGCCAACAGGCCCACTTCAAATGATCAGAGGGGTGGGTGGAGCTATAACAGCGCGGAAATCCCTAGCAAAGGTAGAGATCGCTGCAGTTGCCCGCGATGGGACTTTGGAAAAGCCAGCCCTGCTCGTCCCACTGGTCGCAGAGATCCCGGGAACTTTGCTAGGTCAGGATTCCTTGACAGCAATTGGCGCACGGATCACAAATTTATAGTTAGGGCCACTGTCCACCAGCTGTCCATTGTGTATGCGATTCCGCTGCAATGGAGACAGGATGTGCACCCTGTTTGGGTGGATCAGTGGCCCCTAACCCAAGGAAAGCTTGCCGCGCTTCAACAGCTAGTTACTCAGGAACTTTGGCTAGGGCATATAGAACCCTCCCTTAGCCGACGGAACACCCCGGTATTTGTAATCAAGAAACGCTCAGGAGCCTTCCGTCTCCTACATGATTTACGCGCAGTGAATTCCCAGTTAATACCTTTTGGCCCAGTGCAACAAGGAGGTCCTGTGCTCTCCGCTGTGCCCAGAAATTGGCCTCTAGTGGTCATAGATCTTAAGGATTGTTTTTTCTCAATCCCTTTGGCGGAGCAGGACCGAGAAGCATTTGCCTTTACTGTGCCAGCTCCCAGTAATCAAAGCCCCGCTGATAGGTATCAATGTGCATTTTGCCACAAGGAATGGCATGTTCCCCCACCATCTGCCAGCTTGTGGTCGGCAGGGTCCTAGAGCCGTTGAGAGGTCAATTCCCTGCCTGTCAGATACTGCACTACATGGATGATCTCCTGCTAGCAGCCCCTATGGATCTAATCCTGGAGGCACTAGAAATTCGGGTGCTTAGCGCGCTTACTGCAGCAGGGTTCACTATTTCACAAGAAAAGATACAACGCAGCTTGCCCGTGGAATATCTAGGCCATCGGTTTGGCCCTGATATGGTCCGGCCGACAGGCCTTAAAATCTTGCCCCGGATCAAGACCTTATGGGACGTTCAGAAGTTGGTCAGGGCTATCCAGTGGGTAAGAAACGCTCTGGGCATTCCCCCTCGGGTGATGAAACCCTTGTATGACCAGTTAAGAGGATCAGACCCCAGTGAACCCAGGGAATTCACCCCTGAGATGGCGGCAGCATGGGAGGAAATTATGAGCAGGTGCCTAGACCGATCGCTATCGAGGTTCAACCCTCACCTCCCCCTGGAATCGGCGATATGCCGGTGTGCAGAGGGAGCAGTGGCAGTCCTTGGGCATTGCCTTTCTGCAAAGCCTAAACCGCTTTGGTGGCTGTTTTCCACCCAGCCTGTACGGGCTTTCACCCCCTGGCTCGAGGTACTAGCCGTGTTGCGAAGAAAGATCCATCTCCTTGCAGTATGGGCCTTTTCCATGGAGCCCAACATGATCTATCTGCCAAAGACACTTGGATTGGTACAACCATTGCCCGATCAGATCGTTGCGACCCTACAAGGTTGGGGAGGGGAGGTGGAGTTTACGGAATCACTGCCAATTTTTGAGTTAGCCCTACCCCTCGAGATATCGCTGCAGATCCGGGTTGTCACTTCGCCACTTCGCAGGCCTACACTATTTACAGATGCCTCTTCAAGTACAGGGCAAGGAGCAGTGGTCTGGCAATATGGGACGGACTGGGAGTCTATGATCTTTACGGATTGGACGGTCAGTGTTCAGATGTTGGAGGTCCGTGCCGTTGCGGTGGCAGCACAGCTGTGGCCTGATCTCCCTTGCAATATAGTGACAGACTCAGCATTCGCTGCCCGATTATTGGCACGTTTGGGGCAGCAGGGTCACCCAAGCACAAAGGCTGCAGAGATCCTGGAAGATGTGATCTCTGGACGCTTTGCCCCTGTTGGCATTCTGCACGTCCGTAGCCATTCAGAAGTGCCTGGATTTTTTACCACCGGCAATGCGATGGCCGACAAAGCTGCTACCAATCCAACAGGGAAAGGAACTGTTGCGCCCTGGGTGTTATCAGTAAGAGAAGCCCGAGATCTTCATGCTAGCCTACACATAGGCGCTAGAGCTCTAGCCAGACGCTGTTTGATCCCGTTGTCTACTGCACGCGATGTTATAGCGGCTTGCCCACATTGCAACTCAGCACCCTTGATAGGAGCGGGGGTCAGCCCGAGAGGGCTGAGTCCCTTGCAAATTTGGCAAACAGACTTTATCTGGGAGCCGCGCTTGTCCCCACAAGCTTGGCTTGCAGTCACGGTGGACACCTCCTCTACTGTGACAGTCGCCATGCAGCATGCGAGAACGAACTCGACTGCAGCCCAAGCCCACTGGGCCACCACCATCACCATCTTAGGCTTGCCGAGTCAGATTAAAACAGATAACGGATCATGTTTCACATCAGGGTCCACACAACAATGGTTAGCCACCTGGGGAATAGCCCACGCTACTGGTATTCCAGGTAGCTCCCAGGGTCAAGCCATAGTTGAACAAGCGAATCGCCTCCTCAAGGACAAGTTGCGGGTGCTTGGGGAGGGGGAGGGATACACCGACCGGATTCCATTAAAAAAGCAAGCAGAGATACTGGCAAAGGCCTTATATGCTCTGAACCATTTTGAACGAGGGGATAATGCACGGAGCCCTGTACAGAAACATTGGCAACCCAAGGTACTAGAGGAAGGACCACCAGTAAAGATCAAAAATGATTTGGGAGCATGGGAATTGGGGTGGAGGATTCGTGTTTGGGGTAGAGGGTATGCAGTGGTTAAACATCAGGAGTCGGGGAAGATCCTTTGGCTACCATCGTGGAAAGTAAAACTGGACACCAGCAAGTCTGAGGAGAAGCAACTAACCAATACCGAAAGCGCTAACCCGGATTTGAGCTCTCTCTTTGCAGGAGATGTTCTTTGGGAAGCCGCGGACAGAAGGAAGCCCAGTTAAGAAACACACGAAGCCAACAGAGGACCCCGAGGCAAAACCACTGATATCCCCGAGAAGTAACTGTGTTGCAAAAACCAAGCCTGTCTGCGTTTTACTGTTTTTGACTTTGGCTTTAGGGGAAGGCGCTCACTTTATTAGTCAACCGGGTAATATATGGGTTACCTGGGCCAGTCGCACCGGCCAGACAGATTTCTGCCTTAGTTTGCAGTCCGCCACTTCACCATTCCGCACATGTTTAGTGGGAATGCCGGTATGGGATAACGAGACAGAATTTGCCAGTTACACTCGGCCCATTAACTGTAGCCAAGTTGCCCCAAACTTAAGCCCGAAGCGTACAGCAGACCCTTCTGCCTCATTGTGTTGCCGGGAACGGAAGGACGAAGAAGGAAGGACGATAGAAGATTGGGGGCAGGTGATGGCATGCGTGATTTGCAGACTAAACTTAGCCTGCCCTGGGATCCCCCAGAGCTGCAGCTGCTCGGATCGCAAAGAGTATCCAATGAGACATTAGGAAATCGAACCCGAACCCGTTCGAGGTGTCTATGTTTTGCCGGATATGGCGGCGGTGGCCAGATGTCCACCCCTGAAACCAAATGGCACCTTCTGAAAAAATGGGGTCCCTACTGGGATCGTTCTAAAAACAGGCCAAAGCCTTTCACCCTAGTCAACCCTCTGAATGAGGAAGCCTTTCACTGGGATGGGGATTATTGCGGGTTTTCTGTAAAACACACAAAGTGGTTCTGGGACTTCACCAAATATCGGTGGAATGATGATAGAGGATCCCATTGTGAGAGATGGGGGTTCTTGAGCGGTATAATGGGTAGGTTTGGAATTGGGAGTGCGGAGCTTCAGAGCAAGGCGCTTCGATGCGAGAATATAACGAAATATAATGAAAATATAACGAATATAACGAAAACATGCCTTAATAATTGGGATGGGGACCAGGTTAACACTACTACTAGGGATGGCACCACCTTGGGAGGGTGTAACACCACCTGGCCGCTTGGGGGTGTGGGGAATCGGTATACTCTCAATCATAAGCTAGAGGAAGACCTGATCCTCTGGAATAACAACTCCGCAAAAGCGTTACCACCAGGCATTTTCCTGATCTGTGGTGACCGGGCATGGCAGGGCATTCCTAAAAACCCGGTAGGAGGACCTTGTTACTTGGGCAAGCTGACAGTGTTAGCTTTAAGCCACCGCGCTTGGATGCAACTGTCGAGGAACCTTACACACAACAGAAACCGGCGTAGTATACATACGCTTCAAAAGGATTGCAATGATGACGTTGAGTTATGGGGTGCCACGGCACGTGTCTTTGCCTCGTTCCTAGTGCCTGGTGTGGCAGCGGCACAAGCCTTGCGGGAAATAGAACGATTGGCATGCTGGTCTGTCAAGCAGGCTAATGCCACTACAGAGGTATTGAACGAACTGCTCATGGATGTGGACAACATCAGACATGCAGTGTTATAAAACAGAGCCGCAATAGACTTCCTCTTGCTGGCTCAGGGCCACGGATGTCAGGACATGGAAAGTATGTGTTGCTTATCAGATCACAGCGAGTCGATACACCAGAAGCTGACATGGATGAGAGAACATACTCAGAAGATAATGGTTGACAATGATCCGTTTGGCAACTGGCTGAAGAACCTGTTTGGCGGACTTGGACCGTGGGTCATCCAGATACTCAAAGTAGTTGGTGTAGTACTCTTAGTGTTTATTTGTATTGTATTTTGCTTGCCATGCTTAACGGGATGCTTGCAGCAATGCTTACAGAGAATGATGGAGCAAGCTTTCGATCAGCGCATGGAATACCATAGGCTACGAGAACGCTTGTAATAAACTTTAGGACAGATAAAATGAAATGCACACATATAATGTGCGAATATTATAGTTTAAGCAGTAGAAGATGTAGTTGGGGAATAGATTAGAAAGGGTCTGGGGAACTTGCGTGCACACTGTAACGGGTGTCATGGCTTTTTTGGGCATGGGGAGGGGGAAATGTAGTAGGCGGCAACCGAAGGTATGGGATGGGACACGATAGGACCTCCCCTGCCCAGAGCTTGTGGGCATAGATGAAGTGAACAAAGAGATAAGGGAGATAAGGAAGGATATATAAGACTTTGTAACGATGCAATAAACGCCATTTTGCCGCTCACCATATTGGTGTGTGCATGTATCAGGATGGTCGAGGACTAGGTGTTAGTCCTTGCAAACAGGGTGCAGTTCACGAACGTAATATCTGGTGCGGAGTAGTCAGCGAAAAGGTCCCTTCCAACTCAAGTGACCTTATGAGTAGATGATTCTACTCTGGAGGAGTAGGAAGTACTGCTCATTGTAACATTTACTGGTATGCAAATGTTGCCAGTTCTCCAAACGTTACATAAAATCCTTATTGCATCTATTAGATTCATTTTCAAGCCCCAGTATTCAGCCTAAGTTAGAAAAGGAGAAAAGGAAATAAATATTTTAAAAAGAGGGAAAAGTTAAACTCAAAACTAAATTAAAATCCGTAAGTTCACAATCAAGAAAAGAGTTTCAAAAGTCATTCATTTCCAGACTGAATAAGAGCACTTCATTGATAGATTGAGAATAACTGGTTTAAGTGGTACTCATCTAAAATTAATGGATTTATTATTTTAAAGTAAATAACTATCAAAGCATCATGGAATCACTTGAGTTGGAAGGGACATTTGAGGATCATCTGGTTCAACATCCCTGCAATGAACAGTGACAACTACAGCTTGATCAGGTGCTCAGAGCCTGGTCCAGGCCGACCTTCAGTGTTTCTAGGGATGGGGCATCCACCACCTCTCTGGGCAACCTGTTCCAGTGCCTCACCACCATTACTGTAAAAAAGCCTTTTTCCTTATATCCAACCCAAATCTTCCCTCTTTTATTTAGAAACGACTTCCCTTTGTCCTACCACTACGGATCCTGCTAAAGTGTCTGTTCCCTTCTTTCTTATAGCCCACCCCCATGCTTCTAGATACTGAAAGGCCACTCTCAAGTCTCTCCAGAGTCTTCTCTTCTCCAGGCTGAACAGCCCCAGCTTTCTCAGCCTGATCTTGCAGGGCAAGCGTTCCACCCCTTGTATCATATCTGTGGCCCTCCTCCATACATGCTCCAACAGGTTCCTGTCTCTCCTGTACTGAGGACTCCATATCTGGATGCAGCACTCCAGGTGAGATCTCATCAGCACAGAGCAGAGGGGCAGGATCACCTCCCTGCTAGCCATGCTTCTTTTGATGCTGCCCAGGATACGTTTAGCTTTCTGAGCTGTGAGGGCACACTGCTGGCTTATGTCCAGCTTGACATCCACCTCCAAGTCCATTTTGGCAGGACTGTGCTTGATATCCTTCCATTCCCCAAACTGAGCTGACAGTGAGAGTTGTTATAACCCACAAGACCTTGAACTTGGATTTGTTGAACTTCATGAGGTTATTCTGGGCCCACTGATTGAGCCTGTCTAGGGCTCTCTGAATGGCAACCCGTTCCTCACTCATGTCAGCTACTCTGCATAGCTTGGCATCATCTTCAGTCTTGCTGAGGGTGCATTCAGTATCACTGTCAATATCACTGATAAACAAACTAAAGAGCATTGGTCCCAGTACTGATCCCAGGACACCACTTGTCCCTGATCTCCCTCCAGACACTGAGCCATGGATCTCTACTCTCTGGGTATGATCTCACAACAAGTTCCTTGTCTGGTCCACCCATCCAATATCTATCTTTCCAATTCTGAGATAATGATTTTATGGGGTTCCATGTTAAAGGCCCTGCTGAACTCTAGGTGGACTTCAGCATCAGTGGACCTTCTCTTGCACACCAACGCAGCTATGCCATCAGAGAAGACCAAAAGGTTTGTCAGGCAGGTTCTGCCCTTGGTGAAGGCATGCTGGTTGTCCTGTCTTACCTCCCCCTCTTCCATGTGCCTTAATACAGTTTCCAAGGGGATCTTCCCTGGCACAGAGATGTAGCTGATAGATTAGTAGTTCCCTGTGTTGTCCTTTCTAACTTTCTTACAAACAGATGAGATCTTGCTTTTTTTTTTTTTTTTTTTTTTTTTTTTTTTTTTTTTTTTTTTCCAGTCACCAGGGAATACACTTGTTTGCCATGAATTCTAAAATATAATAGAGTTGTTTGGTGACTGCATCAGCCAATTTTTCTCAGAACTCTGGGATCTGAGATTCATTTCACTGGGACCCATAGACTTATGAATGTTCAGGTTCCTCAGGTGATCATGAACCTGATCTTCACTTACAGTGGGAGAAATATTGCTCCCCCAGTACCGTAGCTCCAATCCATCTGCTGAAGTGGTGTGTAAAGAGCAGTTACCAGTGAGGATTGAGACAAAAGTTTGTTAAGTACTTCAGCCTCATGGAACCACAGAATCATAGATTGGTTTAGGTTGGAAGGAACCCTGAAGATCATGGAGCTCCAGACCCCCTGCCATGAGCAGGTTTGCCAATCACTAGCTGCTCTGAGCCCCATCCAGCCTGGCCTTGGACACCACCAGGCACAGGGCACTCACAGCATCTCTGGGCAGCCAGTGCCAGTGCCTCACCAATCTCTGAATAAACAATTTCCTCTTAACATCTAATCTAAATCTCCACTCTTTTAGTTTAAAGCTATTTATCCTGTCCTATCACTATTAAACTGTGTAAAAAATCAGTCTCCCTCCTGCTTAAAAACTCCCTTCAAGTACTGGATGACTACAATGAGGTCTCCCTGGAGTCTCCTGTGAGTAAATAAAATCCAACTCCCTCAACCTTTCTTCACAGGAGAAGTGTTCCAGTCATTTGATCATCTTAATGACCTCCTCTGGATTTGCTCTTTCTTCTTCCTCTCCGCTTCGACCAACATGCCTGTTCAATTAATGACTTCCTACACTGGGGGATGGAGAGTCCTTGTACACTAAGGAAGGCTTCCTTCCAGATCTGCCAGCTCTGCTCTACTCCTTTGTCCTTAAGGGCATTTTTCCACAGGGTTTTGTTGATTAACTCCCTGAAGAGCTGGAAGATGGCTTTCCCAAAATTTAGAATCCTGATTTTACACTTTGTATTTGTGATATCCCTCAGTAGTGTGAGCTTCACCACTGCATGGTCACTATAGACCAGGCAGCCTCCAATCCTGATATCATTGATCACTTTTCTTGTTGGTGAGTGACAGGTCCAAAATTGTACACCCCCCCAGTGAGGCTGTCTATTATATGGTTCAAGAAGTTATCCTCAGTGTATTCCAGGAGCTTCTTGAAATGCCTACAGCTCACTGTGCTACCAGTCGAACAAGTGTCAGGGTGGTTAGAAGTCTTCCCATCAGGATAAGAGCCTGTGATCACAATGCCTCCTGTAGCTGCAGGAAGAAAGTTTCATCAACAGGCTCTGCTTGACACTAACCACAAGGCTTCCTTTGTTGCCTCAGTCTCTAACTCTCACCCATTACATGTGGGCATTCTTCAGGGACAGCTCTTGACACTCTATTCCTTCCCCAGTGTAGAGAGCAATGCCTCCTTTCTTCCATCCTCTCCTCTCCCTTCTGAAGAGCTTGCAGACTTTGATAGCTGCATTGCATTAGTGAGAATCAACTCATCAGATTTCAATGACAGCAACTACATGATGGTTTTCTAGTAGCATGGTAGTTTCTAGCTTCTCACGTTTGTTTTTCAAGCTGTGTGCATTGGTATAGCAGCACTTCAGCTGAGCAGCCATCTTTGTCACCTTCTTGGAGGTTAACTCCTTAATTCGTTTAAGTATTTCCCTTGAGTTTCCCTGTTGCCTTCTCCTGTTATCTCAGTGGTCCCTGGCTCACTGTCATAAGATTTCAAGCATGCTGCAGGGTTACTAGTGCATCTCAGGCAGCAGGTTGAAGGCCTTCGCTATAGCATCTTATACTCCCTCTAGCACCTAGACATGCCATCTCACACCTTATCATGAGCAGGCTTGCTAATACCTTCCACTGCTTTCAAAGCAATTTAAAACCCTGCCAAAGAGGTCAAAGAGCCCTGCTAGCTTAAAGCTTAAAGTGAAGGAGAACATATTACCAAAATGCTGTAGCTGTACAGGTTGTACAGTACGAGGAATGAGAGCTGATCAGGATGTAGTTTTAAACTAGTGCCAACACTTACTAGGTAACTGCCACCAAACCAGATCTTGCAGGTGGGATATAGGCCATTTCTGCTTTATAAAAATGTCATCTTAATTAGTTCTAATTGTTAGGGTCAGCATTTCCATGGTACAGTTAAGTGTCTTCCCATATTCTAATCCGAAGTTATATTGAAATAATACTTCTGAAATAAAGTAAACTCAACATTTCATTCAGTGCTAGTACTAGTATATACTTTTCTACACTTTCATTTTCTGATATAAATTAGATGGTGTGTTTTCTTTTGCCTATGTCATCCTTTTTCTAGTGGAACACACTTGTGATCAGTATAGGCTTGCTTGATATAGTCTGTAGACTTTAAATTGCAAGAAAAAGAGAAAAAAAGAAACAAACAAGAAAATAACAGGACTGTTAGCACACTGAACTTACAAGTCAGAGAAGCCATAATCATGACTGTATCATTCAGTGTAGTGATTTTAGTGTTAAATGAACACTTTTTTCAGTTAAAATTTTCCACCGAAGTATAACTCAGAAAGCAAGGAAAAAGTGAAAAGAAAGAAAACACAGAAGACAAGTGAAAGAAAAGAAATATATTCTTGAAACAGAATTTAATCAATTTGAAAATGTCAGGTGAAGGAGACTGTGAGTGAATACTGCGATGGAGGGCCTTACCAGTGCGATTAAATTCGGGAGAAAGATGATAAATAAGGAAAAATTTACTGGTAGTAAACAAACTCTTGAGTAGTTGGTGCAGATGAGTAGTGACAAGAAATGGATAGATACATAAAGATTGTAAAACTTTTTGTGAGACATCTGTGTGAAAAACTTACTAGACTTGTAACAGGCTTTGTGCATACTGGTTGCTAACAAAATAGCAAGTATTACAAACTATATGATGGAGAACTAATCTGTTGCTCACAATAGGGAAATATATTTTTCATTTATTCATTGTAAATTTAATTCATATTTATAGACATATTATTGGAACTTCCTGAAAGTAACTTATATGTTACATTTCCAAAGATAGTAACATTAGGTTTCTATAGTTCAATTTTTAATTTAGCAAGGAATAAATATATTGAAACAGATAAAATTGAAAAAATACTAGTAAGCTCTTGTTTAATATGCAGACTTTCCTTTCTTCCTGACTTCTTTAGAAACAGCCAAGCTCATTAAGCAATGGTACAAGAGTTTTAATGTGCCCTATCTGAACATTAAAATAAAAAAGGAGGAAAAAATGGGTTTAATCTACTCTATGCATTATCTTTTCCAAAAGGCACAGAATAAAGCAATACATTTTCCCAAAACCAGTATGCATCTTAAAAGGGGAATATTTCCAGGAAATGGAAATGGGAGCTCTTACATTTAGGAAACCCATTTGCTTTAGGACACCAGTGTTACGGTGGTGGGACTGGACTAGATGCTATGTTCCACGGGAATAAAATAATTCAGAGATTTTATGATAAATCTTCTATTTTCACTTTGCAGAGCAGAATCATTGCAATTTAGTTGTCAGGCACTAGATAGTAAGTACAATGGCACTGATAAAGACAGAGGGTCCCTTTCTGCTCTTAGGGTTGCAGCCTTCTGCCTACTGCCTACATAGGGACAACCCACCTATGGCAAGCAAAGTGTCAGAGCACCTTTTTGTAATGATTCCTGAACTTTGCCTTGATACCTACCTTCTCCAAATAACGAAATTTGATCCATTTGTGTGTGTTCTCACTTCTCTGCCTCCCAGAATTTTCATTCCAGGCATGAATGCTGGTGTTCCTTAGTTGTACATCTGGTACAGTGTTTCTGACAGCAACATCACTCCACAGGGACTGAATGTGCCATCTGTATGATACGCTCTGTATCTAATGGTTTAAGAGCTGGAGACTCATAACCATCTGAAATACTATGTTTTCCAGGATGCAATATTATTGGCCTGTGATCCACATTTTACCAGAAAAGTTATGCAATCTTATTACTTTCTGTTTCTTTCTTCATAAATATGAGAAAAGAGGAGAGGAGGCATCTCTGAATTTAGCAACGAGGATGCCCTTATTTTTACTAGCTGCAGGCAAAAGTAAAACAGAGAAGGATTAAAAAAAAAAAAAAAAAAAAAAAACTTGACAAATAAGACCCCAAGAGGTACTCAACTCCTCAGTGGAGGAGCTGATTTTAATTGAAATGTAATGTAAAATCACCCTGTGAAAGGAAGAGTGTATTAACAGATACGCCAAGTATCATAACGTTAGCACTGTCTAAAAAGTTTGTAAGTGTTGCCTTAAACTACTGTATTTAAATGGATGAACAGCCATTTCCCCCCCCCCCCCCCCCCCCACAAAAACCAACCAACCAAACAAAAAAACCTCAAAGCCCATCAGATTCCAAGTGAAAGTTACAATAAAATATACATCAGAAAAAATTTCCTACTTCTAGAGTTGAGACTTACACAAGACTTATCCATTTGTCTGAACTTGAGTGTGATTATGAAATACTAAAGAGGCAGAATTGTGTATGTCAAACTAACACAAGTGTAGTTCTACGGGAAAACTTTTCTTCAGAAATCTAAATCCACTCCCCCTCCCCCCCTCCTTTCTTTTTTTTTTTTTGCAGCAAGGACAAAATATTGTTTAACAGACTATAGTCTGATACAGGGGAAAATATCTGTCAGTTAGCAGGCCATTTGAATGCTAGTCAAGAGACAAAAGTGTTGCTGGAAGGTAAGAAAGCTTTCAGATGGCCTCTTAGTTTTTACTTTGTTTTCCTTCTCTTTTATTCTGGTTGTTCCTTATGAGCCAGTTTCTATTCATTGCTTGCATTACAGTTTATAGATACATAATTGCTCCAGAAAAAGGCATCTGCTCAAAATGCCTGTAATTAATGACTTTTTCTTAAGAGTCAAGATGAAACCTTTTACATTTAGCAATGCAGCTCACATAGAAGCTGTCCATTTTTCTAGACCCTGCCTGCGGCTTATTTTTCCTGTTAAAAACTTTGGGCAATAAAACAAGGAACATTTCTTTTAATAACGTATGGCTCACATGCTTGTGACTTTGTTCCATGGAGACCAATTTACAAATAGTAATAGAACTGACTGATAAATGCCTTTCTCTACAGTGCATGCCAGTTAGTGGAAAAGTTTTCTGTGTGATGATTTGCTAGTTGATAGTATTGCTATTAACTATTGCATGGGTATTCATAGCATAAGAGAAACAGGAAAAAAACTGAAATTAGATATTCAATATCAGTGTTGCCAGTTCAGGTTTAAATATTCAGGATACAAATGAAGAGCTTTAAAGCCCATAGTAGATCTTGCATGTATTAAGGTAAATCCATCTAGGGAATTGCATACTGTAGCATTTGTGTGTGTAAACAAATCTGAATATGACTACTGATGTTAGGTGTTAACATACCTAATTGGGTATTAGAGTAACAGTCCTAGTTACCATTTGTATAGCTTATTTGTTTAGGTTTTCAGTCTTTGTGTCAGATCACTTTTAATACTTAGGATATCAGTTCTTTCTTGTAATGACAAAATGGGTTTTTAAAAGTGGTTAAGATTCTAAATGTCCTGCTTTTTTAGGAACATAGTTTTACATGTCTTCAAGGGAAAGGAAACTCACTGTTCAGTATTCAATCTGGAAAAAAAAACATGCTCATTCAAAGTTTTTTAAACTTCACCCCTGAAAATAAAATCACAGTAGTATATAAATCAGATCTTAATTAATAATCAGATCAATTTATTTTTTTCTCCTTATCAGAGACCTTCTAAAGGTGAAAGCCTGAAACAGATATACATATATAATCAACTGTTAGATTAGTTTCTTCAGTGACAAATATTCATGATTCTGATGCTCTGATTCCACCCTCTTTCTTGTTATTTCTCTCTCTCTCTCTCTCCTTCTCTCCCTCCTTTTTTTTTTTTTTTTTTTAATTGAAGGACAAATATGTATTAAACTAGTGGAGATGGGAGGAGGGAGTGGAAACCTGTCCTACTTGGAATGAGTAAGCATTCTTTAAGTTTATTATTGATCTCCCATGTTATTTGCACTTGGATTGTCATCCAAAGGAATTGGGGACTTAGAGGTACAGCTGTTACCAGAGAAAAGAGATTGCTGTGTTGGCTGAGCAAAGACAGAACAGTTCATTCACCTTCTGAATGTGAAGAACAGCTTAGAAGTCATGGCCTATTCTGCTGCATGTTCAAATTTCTGGGAACATACTAAAAATGAATTTGATTCTTCTAAAATTTTGTTCATGAAGTTCCCTTCATGTCTTGTAAATATTTTAGAATGATTCAAAACAACAATGAAATAGACAAGCTTATAATCAAATACTGTTTCTTATATATGCTAGTGTCTGCATTTGTGTATCTTGTCTTCCTGACTGTATTCTCTGACACTAAACAATTATGAGAAAGTGTTTTTTCTAGAATTAATCCTAACCAGGTCTCTGCTGTACATACAACACAACAATGGTTACGGATCCTGCTCACATTCCTGAGAAAATAAATGAATCATTATTTATGTTACATTATTTTGAATTGACTTTCATTGTCTTATTGTGAGAAAATGGCTCCCCACCTTAGCTGTAGTTTTCTAGTGCGTTGAATGTCAGCTGTGGAAGTCCTTAAACAATTGCTTAGAATTGTGCCAGCGTATAAGGGTAGAAGGATAATTTAACCCCACACTGAGCATACGAATTTGTTCTTCCTTCTGGAAGGTGGGAGTAAGAGATGGGAGTAAAGCCAGTGTAGCCATAATGTATCTTAAACTTGGGAAAGGAAAAAAAACCAGAGAGGAGGCGTTTGTTGTCATCTCATAAAGGCACAATGTTTTTCACTTGCTGGTACCTTTATCTCCTCTACACAGGACTGTAGGAGTCTACAGCCTGAAATCTCAGCCAGCCCAAAGTAGTGAATTTTCAAGGTGTGAACATCATTTCCTAAAACTTAATTTATTTAGTCTTCAAAAACCTGAAAGTGGATTCTATCAGTGGGCCTTCCAGTGCTCTGGTAAATTAGATGTATGCACATGCCATTGTATCAAAAAAATAATTTTGTAATAAGTGGGAATTAAAGGCTGAAGTACTGCAATTTATTTTTCCTGAGGATAAATCTACTGCACATAAAAAACTCTGTCATGCTCTGTTAAAGGCAATTATATGTCTAACAGTTACTTTGATAAAAGTTGCCCTTAATTCAGGTACTACATTTTGAATAATGACAATGAAAATTCACTTTATTTTCTGTTGAAATCCAAACTTTTTACAGGGAAAATAATCAAATTGT
Organism: Numida meleagris; assembly: GCF_002078875.1. NCBI lineage: Eukaryota > Metazoa > Chordata > Aves > Galliformes > Numididae > Numida > Numida meleagris. The sequence continues at coordinate 311,908 of NW_018364408.1, read as the reverse complement.
TGCACATTTGAAACAGTCAGTGTGCTCATATCTTAGGTATCCTGACTTCCTTCAGGTTTTTATTAATATAGACCTTAGTATTAAAGAGGATGCTAATACCATTGTTGTTCATTTTCTGATTCTATTTCCCACTTGGAGTCATTATTTAACTGTGACATGACTATATCCTTCTAAGGTAATCACAGGAGAATATGGACTTATTTACCTCCTCAAAACAAAATAAAACAAAACAAAACAATATCACACACACACACACACACACACACACACACACACACACACACACACACACAAAACCACCACCATAACCAGTCAGATCCAATACCCCAAATTCAAACCAAAACAATAAGAAAAACCTAAATTCTTAATAAACTTTTCCAAAGTAACTTACAAACTTTGTTATCATTTCCTTTGCTTCCTTCAGAACACAACTGTTTTTTATAAAATGTTGACTAATAGTGAGACAGACTGAGCTGGAGAGTTGGAACAGTTGAGAAACATGAGGATTCACAAACAAGTTCGAGTAGATTTCTATGTTGTTAAAATTAAAACTATAAGTGCAATCAATCACAAATATTGTTCCATGAAATATCAGATATTATCACTGAAACCAACCAGAGAAAGATTTAACTCTTCCACATTTGACTGGTATATATGCATACCAGTCATACATGAATCCTATTATTTATGTGCTAGAGCAAACTGCATCTGACTTATAGGATGATTTGTTTGTGAGAATAGAGTCTGAATTTTTCATAGATTGGATGCTGTGGAAATCACAATAAAGCTGCCCCAGGTTTTTCTGTCCCTGGATTCACCCCTTAAGAAACAGTTCATTCACAGAAGGGAGATATCTAGATGACCTATCTGTAGTTGTATGCTTGTCTTGATATTTGCAGTAACAGAGCTCAAAGTCATAGTTATGACAAATGCAAGGTTAGTATGTCAGAAGGGATAGCACAAAGAATAAGAGTTCCCTTGTGATTGAAAAGCCAGATAATTGATTAATTTTCTGTCTGATATCTGTTACATGTTGGGCATTTAGCCATGACAGGTTCTCTAAAAAATTGTGGTAATTATAACAGTAAATAGCTAGAAATTACTTTTTATTTTCACAATTCAATGTGGAGAAATTTGCCCATTAAAGTGTGATCACTATGAGATAGTAGACTACATATTTAGCTTAAATTCGTGGCATTTTTCACTCAAGTTTTCCACAGGAATGTTGGTTACCTGTAAATTATAGCTAGAGAATAAAGAGAACTTATCCAACAGTGCTACAATTGTGTAAAATGCAAGTAATTCAAGTTAACGAGTCTCATTATCCTATTAGTTTGTATTGGATTTCTTTATTAAATTTTGTAAATACATATTAATAAAAACAGAAACAATGAAGAAAATACTTTGTAATAGGAAATAGCGCTCATTCAGCATATTTCAGTTTTTTGAAAAAGAGAATTGCCAAGAGCATATTATAAAAAGTGTTTATTTTTTATCAGTAAACTGATGCTCTTTTTCTTTCTTTTTTTTTTTTTTTTTTTTGATATCTTGGATGACATTCTGTGTATAGTAAAAATTGATGTTTTAGATCTGTAGAGAAATGCATTCATTAAACACTAACTATTCCAATACCAGGTTAACATCTTTTTAGTCATAATGAGATTTTAAGATTTTTTAGTTTTTTCTTTTTTCTTTTTTCTTTTTTCTTTTTTTCTTTTTTTCTTTTTCTTTTGGCAGAAGAGAAACAAATTTTCATCCTTATAGTATTTCATGTAGAAAAACAATTAGTTGCTTATTACTCCTAGTCTTGGGCTTAGGAACAGTTAACAAGTTCTTACAGCATCTAAATGTGAATACATTTGCAGTACTAGTTAGGGGAAAAAAAAAAAAGAAAGAAACTAGCCAGTACTGCTAGACCCTGCACCTAGGATCCGTGGCATACTTAAGTTCCCAGATAATACAATGTCCCAGATATAAGTACACAGCCACAGATAACTACATTAAACAGAACAAGCTCAAAATAATTGACAGAGATATGTACCAGATCCTCTGCTTGTCAGAATTTTACCTCTTATTTTTTATGTAGTTTTGTGGAGAAAACAGTCAATGATTGTTTAATAATTTCATGTGTTTTTATCCTCTGACATTATTTTGGACCACTCAGTCCAATGCCACTTGGAGTAGATGCAGGTTTGCAGCAAGTAGTCATCGTTCTTTGGAAGACTGTCATGAAACTCCAGTTCCTTATAAAAAGGAGATGTGATTTTGTGAAGAGCAGAATGGAAAACAGTGGTCTTGATCTTGAAAACATTTATCTGTGACATGTCAAGATTCAAATTTAAGCACATATACTAATGAGGTACTTATGTAAACATTAGCTGTCTTGCTGGATTTTGGTCTTTCTTGAAGAGTAGAATTACAAGGCTTATTTTTATTGAATCCAATGATCAATCAAATGCATAGAAACCTATTTAATTAAAAGAAATCCAAAGGTCTTGTATTTGTTATGTGTTCCCCCAGTTCCTTCTATTCTATCAATAATGGAAGCTGCCAGTAACAGCTTCTATTGTATGTAATACAATAGCAAACACGAAAAAAAAAAATATTTTCAAAGCAGAAGAACAGAAAAAAAATTAGAAAGAAATTTGTTTGGGGGTGGAAGGTAAAATGAAAATTAAAACATTTTCACATATTGACAGCTGTATTACTTATACAGACAAGTGAACTTAAATGCAGAGAGGGATTTTTGCATCCTTTTCAAGGATGCATTTGTTGGTCTTTTATCCAACAAGAAGGTCAAGTAAGGAGCAAAATTCTATTCAGTTGTTCCCCTGAGAGCGTGTTAGGTAAGGAAATAAGGTTGTGAGTTATTCTTTATTCTGTACAGAACCTGTTCCACTCCAGTGTACAGGAGCTCAGGAGGGAGTGAGTAGGTAAAAATCTAGATTTGTCTCATGCTGATTATCTGTAGCCCACCAGTAACCCAAGATTCCAGTGAAATGGGTACTTTGTTAACTCTGCTTATCCAGTTCTTTCAGCTGCTCATGCTGGCGGTTCTCACATAACAGCTCCACTTGCGTGTTGTGACTATGGTTGTAAGGAATGATGTGGATGAATATATGGAACTTTATTTTGGCTCAGTGCTTATAATTTATGTACCAATATTTCTGTCATTAATAAAACATTAACCAACAGCTATGAATGTATAAGAGAGAAGCATAAGAGATATGTAGTCATTTAGCCCTTGTATTAATAGATAAAGCAGAATACTGCAAAATACTATCCATCAGGGCAACCAATCTAAACCTACAGATAAAACTACTATGCAACTGCAGTGATAGCGATGAGTTGGTTCCACACTGCATATATAAAACTTCACCAGTATTTTGTTGTGGAAGGGCTGACTTTATTCTTGAAATTTAAAAAAGCAAATGCAATGAGTAAATCTGATAGGATAAACAGATCATATTTTTGTGATCATAGTAGCTTTACTGTGGTAATTGTATCAAGTTTGGGTGTTATTTTGAATAAAAATGTTCCGTGTTTGCTAAATTTCTTTCAGAGAAAAACCACTCTGAACAGCATAACCTACTAACTGTCAATTACAGCTCTAGGTCGAACCTTCACCTGGCTGCAGTGTCAAATAAAAGGCATATTTTTGTTGACTATGATTTTTTAAAACTGTGATGAAGGTAGTTTCCTCTGTAGCTTTATACAGTGAAAACAAAAGCAACACAGGAAAGGAGACTTTTACCCGAGGGGCATTGTTACAGTGAGAGATTTTAGAATAACAGAAAAAAAAAAACAGCTCCTCAGAATATCTATGTCCTGTTCAAAAGGAAAGTATTACATTAGTGTTTGAGCATAAAACAGCTACCCAATCTAATAGTGAACAGATGTACTGAATTTCTCTTGTGATAGCTCACTGCTTAAAGCAGATGGTGAAAACAACATTTGCACTACAGCATCAAAATTCATGAAGATACATTACTTTTGGTTCTGGTAGTTTTCTGTCTACATTTACCACATCGCTTAGACCTATACCATAGAACCCCATACCTTAGACCCCAAGCCTACTTTGGTAAAATGGAAGAAATCAATGTTAGTTCCCTCAGTGTTGGCATTTTCATTTGGAGCATTAGAGCAGATTGAAGTAAATCAGTCATTTCCAATCACTGAGGATTTGTCTAACTCACAGAATCTTGGGTACATGAAGTAGTTTTCTTTTAAAAAAATAAATATATAAATAAAAAATTGCAAGCTCTGCTCCAGGTGTGCACCAGATGTGATCCAACTTTTCATTGGAATTTGAGGGTTTGGGACAATGACTGTTTTTTTGGACAACATAGCTACACTTACACAGTGTGTTGCACTAGGAGACCAGTCTAAATGCTGTCTGAAGAAAAGGTCCTGAACTGCAAATAATGTAGATGTGGGCGCCAAGCACCATCTGCTTCAATCTACTGATCAGGTCTTATTTAACTGAATTAATGTAAACATAACATAGACATATCTCAGAATTACTCAGGCCAATTCTAGCCAATGAAACAAACCAGGAAATAAAATGTAGCTTAAAGAACAGTTAAATTTTCTACCATTAATAACATCCCAAATATTTTGAAAATTGAGTCTATATGCCTAGGATAAGCAGACTTGGTCTTCATAATTACAAAATGAATTTGAAATTTATACAGCAGAAATACGTGGGCAGAATCAAGTGACACTTAATGTATGGAGAAATATCAGCATTATTCATAATAGATGGCAGAAAATTTATTACTCCATGGTAAACTTGCTATCAAATTTCAGGTTGTATTTCAGGTTTAGCATAGGGAAAATTAAAAACTGATATTACCACCAAAAGCCTCAATTTAGGAAATGATTCTGCAGACTTTCAATGGGCAATGCAAGAAAGAACTTGAAACTCTTAGGAGTAAGATGTTAATTTGATTGTATAAATATTCAAGATTTACCCTTTGTCAGTCGGTATCAAATGTAGTTATGTTTTGTGGACTACGAGCTTCTGAAAAGTGGACCAAGACCACCCAACACATGGAAACAGTCATAGAATCATAGTCATACAATGGCATGGGTTGGAAGGGATCATATAGATCATTTAACTCCAATCTCCCTGCTGTGTGCAGGTTTGCCAACCACTAAATCTGGCAGTAGATGACCAGATTGCCTAGGGCCCCATCCAATCTGGCTTTGAATGCCTCCAAGGATGGGGCATCCATAACTTCTCTGGGTATCCTGCTCCAGCTCATCACCACTATCTGAGTGGTTAGTCATAAAGTGGTAAAAATCAGTCAAGTGGTAAAAATTTTAACGACTGCTTTCATACTAATATTACGGTTTTATTAGCATATGAATTTTGGTGTGTGATAAACTGTCTGATATTATTATTTTTTGAGGAATCCAACCACAGAAGTAATTTTATTTTAGTCTTAACAATAACAGTTCCACATCAAGCTAGAAATGAACATTTTTATTAGCTTAGATCGTATTCATTTTCAGATTTTAATTTTCATTAAGAATGTCTTCTTTTTAGAAAACACGTTGGAATTTCAACTATGAAAGAAAACGTAAAGATTTTTTATTAAAAAATTAATATCCTTCTAATATATGTAATGAAAGTGATACAATACACTTTTTTGAGTATTTTTTTTAATGTTTTCACAAAATGTTTTTAAGTTAGAGGTAACAGCTGGTAAAACTGAGAGATCTACCTTGTGAACTTGATATTAACAGCCGAAATAATAGTGGAGCCATTCTGAAAAGAAAAATGTTGTAATTTGTTCCACAGTAATGGGGAGAAATGTATGATTATGACACAGCCTTCTCAGATTGAATTAGTGACAGATTAATGAAGAGAAAAAGAAATGCATTGTGGGAATCATGAACCTATGACAGCTATGTCATCCTCTTTGGGAAACTCACAAATGAAGTCTCCCTGTGAGACCAGAATGAGTGTGACTAGCTCAGCAATGCTTTTTTTTTTTTTTTTTTTTTTTTTTCCCTCCCGCTATAGACTTCTGTTTTAATAATAACTAAGGAATAACACCTGAATTTCATCTGAATGGCTTTTAAAGTTCAACTTGCTGGAGCTCTTCACAGAGCTAAATTTACAAAGGAGACTGAACGGATCTGCACAACTAATTGTGGAGTATTACACTGATACTTAATCTCCCATATCAATGTCAGTTAAGTCTGATCAGGATATATGCCATATATTTTAATAACAGTATTTTTAATCTGGTCAGGTATTTCTCTGTGTGTATGAATTCACTTTTTCCAGTAAGATTTGGAGGTTTGTGCAGGATTCCAACTGTTTAAGATTTCCACAGATGTTGTTTAGCCATCAGAATAGAAAATATTCTGTTCTTCAGTAGAGTGACTTCACTAGCCTAAATAAAAAGTAAAGCATAATAAGACAGTCTTTCTTAATGTGCATACACAGAAATGCTACTACAAGCATCTGGCAAATGGTAGGAAATACTAAGAAGAGCTCAGTGAAGGAGAGTTACGAAGAAGCAGTATCAGATTTCTTTTTGTGCTAACAACTTCAGTGATGCTCATTTTCCTAGTATGGTTTAACACTTTACATTCCAGAACTTATGGAGAACTTTGGTGGACACAATTTTCAGAGAAATTCTCAATTAATATCAGGGTATTATTCATAAATTTAGATGCTGGCAACACAAAAATTTTGTGCATACAAAAGTAAAGAAAAGTACCTTCTTTAGAACACTATGACAGTAGATTTGGGACTGAAATACAGTGTTTGTAAAATAAAATGTTAACCAACTAATATCCCAATCTTCTTGTTTGACTCCAGTTAACTGTTGAAAAGCTTTAAGATTGCTATACACTTTCACTGTTTTCCATTGTTTTATTCCTATCACATAGATGCCATAACACTGCTGAGAGAACACAATGCTCTCTCCATTGGTTTTACATATTTTTGAAGGTCATCATGATGTGGTCATTAAAGATGGCAATTAGTGTTAAGAATTTATACTTTCATTTAATACTATTTCTTGTCCAGTGGAAGCTAGGTAGAAAATAGATCAACATTTACAATACCCCTTACACTTATACATGGGCAACAGAAAGCAGTAATATCATCCAAAGGCAAAATACAGGCAAAAGAATTAACTATTGCAATTTTCATATCTGTACCAGCTACAAATGTCATTACCAATGTTATGATACTACATTTTTTTGAAAGACACTTCATTTTTTTTGATGGTAACAGTCATTAAAACTGGCATTCATGCTCAATACTTCCTGAAAAAATGGACACGCATGATTTTCAAAGGCTATGGTGTTTAATAACAATTTAATAAAAATTCTTTAATAATGTGCAAGAAATTCTAAATTTATCATTTTTTAAGTTGCTGTGATATTTTTATATTATTTGGTAATTCTCCAACTATAAGAAAAAAATTTTAGATAACTTACAAATTAAAATGCCTCAAATTAAAGTTCTTGCAACAAACTGAGTGTTCAAAACATTCTAAATGAAATAGTATGGACATTTAGATCATCTTAAACGTTCAAGATACTGTAAGCACTTGAACTGCCCTATGATAGCATAAGTGCTTAAATTGCCCTTTCACAGAAGTGTGGTTTCCAGGCACTTTGAGACTTCCGGTACTGTAACAATATAAATGTCAGATTTCTGAAAGTACAGAAACTTCCAAATAATAAATAATATTTAGGATAACATAAAGGCTTAAACTGCTCTATGGATATATAAATGCTGAAATTACTAGCAAAGTATTTTTAAAAGTGTTGGATTTTGAACTTATGTAACTTCTTAGTGTCTGCTTGGTCACAAAAAGAACACTGAGGTTCTAATCTTAATGATGTATTACACAGAGCACTGTATTTGAATGTCAGCAAGAAACTTTTAATTCTTATAATCTGAAGTTTTATTAGGTGATGCAGATGCTCACTGACGTAATCAGTAAAAGATGTGCTCCTCAAATGCAGATTATACATCCTATACTTGCCTCTCCTACTGCAGTCATCAGCCTTTGATGAATGGCTAAGTTTAGATAAGGTCTTGATGCATGACTTAACATATGAACATATCAGTTTCTCCTGTTCTATGATAATTTCCATTGTCATGTGTGGGGAAGGAAACATTAGATGTGCACCAGAGCACACAAGTCAGCAAAGAGGAGAGTAAAGGTTTGTAACAGATGAAGAAAGAATCACAGAATTGTAGGAGCTCCAGAGATCCCTTCCAACCTCCGTGTTAACGCAGGTTCCCTATATTAAGATATAAGGAAAGTGTCCAGGTGGCTTTTGAGTATCTCCAGAGAAAGAGTCTCCGCAACCTCTCTGGACAGCTTGCTCCAGTGCTGTGTCACCCTCAAAGTAGTTTTCCCTCATGTTTTTATGGAAATTCCTGTGTTCCAGTAGGTGCCTGTTGCCCCTTGTCATGTTGCTGGACACTGCTGGAAAGAGCCTGGCACCATTCAGTTGACTCCCACTCATTAGATATTTTAAAACATTGATAAAATATCCCCTCACTCTTCTCTTCTCGAGGCTGAACAGCCCAGGAAGGCTTCATAGCCCTATGCTGGACTCTCTAAAGAAGTTCCCTGTCTTTCCTGAACTTCGGAGCTCAGCACTAGAAACAATATTTCAGATGTGACCTCACCAGGACAGAGTGAAGGGGAAGGAGAACATCCCTTGACCTGCTGGCAACACTCCCCAGGATACTAGTCGCCTTCTTGGCCATGAGGGCACACTGCTAGCTCCTGGCCAACCTGCTGAACACTAAGGCACCCACATCCTTCTCCACAGAGCTCCTTTCCAGCTGATGTAAAGGTCGACAACATTCACTGCTCTTCCTTCATGCTAGGCACAACATTCACAGAAACGTGTTTCTGGCTTTTCTCCTTCATCCAAATGGCAAAACTGAAGAGAAGATAAGGGTGAAGAGTCTTACATAATCTTTCCACAAGGTGTCAGGTATGGTACTCACCTCTCTAGTAGCAGGCACGAAGTATGAGGGGAGCCAAGACTCCTCACAAATTGTGATGTAAATGGTCAGTTGGCTTGACAGGACTTTAGGACTGCTCTTGTGTTATGCTGTTGCAGAAGGGGTGAATGCAGACAGAAATGGTCCTCTGATGTTCTCTTTCTTCTGTTAGCATTTCTTCATGTAAAAAAACACAGCTTGTCAGAAGCATACAGTAATTTTGAATGAAGTAGATGAAATAAAAAAATAAGTAAGCATTTTCTTTGCAGGAGAATTTTATGAAAAAGCTGGTAAGTGAATAGGATACACGTCTATTTCACCTGTAAGAACATACTTGTTTAGTCTGTCTCCATGATTTCGACCTCAGCTATGAGCTCATAAATAATCAGACCTTTTATCTTTAAGTAGGTACAATGAAAGCATTAATACCAATAGCCTTAATCTTTGTAAATATCAGTTCATAGTGTCAATTCCAACATGACTTTGAGCGAATGCAACTAGTCTAGATCTTTAGAAGGATTCCAGAATCTGAGGGAATGATTCTAAACTACTTTGTAGCACAAATGAGGTTTCTGTTGTAAAGTGCCAGAACCTTTAACAGTGCGTACATTAGGGTGTTTTCATATCTGATCTTCCCAGCATTCTAATTGTACCTAAAGTTGAAATTATAAGGTGAGCTTTTTATGTCTGTCTTCTTTAGGGGGGTGGGAAGGGGCAAATTAAAGAGGCAGATACAGAAAAATTCAGCTACAATGTACAGCGTACAAATCCCAGTGTTTATTCCACTTTTATCATAACTATGCAAGAGATAGATCCTTTCTTAAAAGCACAGCTGTTTCATAAAAGTAGGCACAGCACTTGTTTTACCAGTGTTGTTTGAAAGAAACAAAGGAAAAAGAGAAGTTCACTTGAAAGTACTAGGCAGGAACCCAAATTCAGTGAAAGAATATAGATTGTAGAGGGATGACCTGCTGGAGAGAAGCTCTGTGGGGAGGAACCTGGGTATTCTGGTGGACAACAGGTTGGCCATGAGGCAGCAGTGTGCCTTTGTGACCAAGGCCAGTGGTATCCTGGAGTGCATCAAAAAAAGCATTGCCAGCAGGTCGAGTGAGGTGATCCTCCCCCTCTACTCTGCACTGGTGAGGCCATATTTAGGATACTGTGTCCAGTTCTGGGCTCTCCAGTTAAAAAAATACAAGGATCTCCTAGAAGGAGTCCAGCGGAGGACCACAAAGATGATAAAGAGCCTGGAGCAACTCCCCTATGAGGAGAGGCTGAGTGACCTGGGATTGTTCAGCCTGGGGAAAAGAGGACTGAGAGGGAATCTGATTAATGTTTATAAATATCTAAGGTGTGGGAGGCAAATGGATGAGTCCAGACTCTTTTCAGTAGTGTGTGGCGATAGGACAAGGGGAAATGGCCACAAACTGAAGCATAGGATTTCCTGCACAAATGTGCATAAGAACTTCTTCAAAGTGAGGTTGACAGAGCACTGGAACAGGCTGCCCAGGGAGTTGTGACATCTCCTTCTCTGGAGACGTTCAAGTCCCACCTGGACACCTACCTGTGCAACTTGGTCTAGGGAGCCTGCTTTGGAACAGGGGTTGGACTCGATGATCTCTAGAGGTCCGTTCCAGCCCCTACAATTCTGTGATTCTGTGATTCTGTGATTGTAATCTTTCCTTTTAAAGGGTCTAGATTAAGATCTTTAAAACTGTGTAATTCAAACAACTCTCTTCTCAGTGATGTGATTTTGAGATCTCTCTCTTATTTTTTTATATCTGGGCATGGATTTCAAACTAAGAGCAAGCTACCTGAAAATCAGACAATTTGATGTGGACATTGCTGTATTTATATCTTTCCCTTTCCAGATGTTCTTTCTCTAACCATCCATTCTGTCCTGCAAGCTCAGGTTTTAGCCTCAGAGATTGTTTCCTTAATATTCCCTTCTTCATGCTGTTAGGTGTATTGTAGCTTTTGTTTGAAGATTAGCTCCAGGCAAAAAATTGGGTATGAAGGAAAAGACAAATACAGCAAGATAAAATATAAAAGAACTTGAAACACATCTGACAGACATTTTAGGATCTCTGGCTGAACTATAGTAATGTAGATCTGACCAAAATGATGTCAGAAATATACCTCAGCTCATGTAAAATAAAGCTAGTGATGACTTCCTGGCAATGAGAAATATGAAGAGCAAAATAAACATGCAATACTACAGAATTTCATAGACTTTGTGGACCTCTTACTTGCACAGTCATAGAATCATAGAATGGCCTGGGTTGAAAAGGACCATAATGATCATCTAGTTTCAACCCCCTTGCTGTGTGCAGGGCTGCCAGCCACTAGACCAGGCAAACCAGAGCCACATCCAGCCTTGCCCTCCTTGGGCAAGCTGTTCCAGTGCGTCACCACCCTCTCAGTGAAAAACTTCCCCCTAATATCTAACGTAAACCTGCCCTGTCCTAGATTAAAAACATTTTCCCTTGTCCTATCACTATCCACCAATGTAAACAGTTCTCCCTCCCGTTTATATGTTCCCTTCAAGTATTGAAAGGCCACAGCGAGGTCTCCCTGGAGCCTTCTCTTCTCCAAGCTAAACAAGCCCAGTTCCCCTCAACCTTTCTTCATAGGAGAGGTGCTCCAGCCCTCTGATCATCTTAGTGGCCCTCCTCTGGACCTGCTCCAAGAGCCCCACATCTTTCTTGTGCTGAGGGCCCCAGGCCTGGACACAGTACTCCAGATGGGGCCTCACAAGAGCTGAGTAGAGGGGAACAGTCACCTCCCTCTCCCTGCTGGCAACTCCACTTTTAATGCAGCCCAGAACATAGTTGGCCTTTCAGGCCACTGCTGGCTCATGTCCAGCTTCTCATCCACCAGACACCCAAGTCCTTCTCTGCAGGGCTGCTCTCAAGGTGTTCTTCCCCCAGTTTATATAAATACCTGGGATTGCCCTGGCCCAAGTGCAGCACCTTGCATTTGGCCTTGTTGAACCTCCTTAGGTTCTCATGGGCCCACTACTCCGACATGTCCACATCCCTCTGGAAGGCTTCCCTTCTCCCGACTGTATTGATTGCACTGCTCAGCTTGGTGTCGTTTGCAAACTTGCTGAGGGTGCACTTGATGACATCATCTATGTCATTGATGAAGATATTGAAGAGCACTGGTCCCAAAACCCACTGTGGGAATCGAATGTTGATTCTGTATTAGAACAAGATTAGAATTTTCTTGATTTCCTGGCCTCTGCTGCCATTTGGGTCCTTTATCAAAATCTAGCTAGTAACAATTTATGTATAGTCAGCATGAAAATATATGTTGTACTTTGTCACACACATTGCAAGAATATCCTGCACAAATTAAAAGGACAAGTCATGACATGCCGTAGAGAGGTCCTGAAGAAGGTACTGAGGAAGGCCTGGCACCTCTCCAACCCCCTACGGTGCTCTTTGTTTAACAAAGGAAGTGTCCTTCATACACAATGGAAGAAGCTTTGGAGAAAATCACCATATCAACACGATAAGAAGAGTACCCAGACATCTTGGAAACAGCAGGATGGCCACGGTCTAGCACAAGATAGAACAAGTGTCAGAATGTAATTAAAAAATGTAAATCTTCGATAAGATTGTGAACCTGGAGTACCCAGCCAATGGGGAAACAGGGCAGTGGGTAGGTAAGGGCGGGAAACAAGGTACAAAAGCTGTCATACTGTGTCCATAGGGGCTCCTGTTTTACAGGACGCCTACCATTGCAATTACGAATTAAATCTGCTTTTATCAGAGATACTGTCCTGATAAATTATTTGGATATTTCCAACACCACCCCTGAAGGACACCACTTGTAACCGGCCTCCACCCTGACACAGAACCATTGATCACAACCCTTTGGCTGTGTCCAGCCAACCAGTTCTTAATCCACCAAACAGTCCATCCTTCAAATACATACCTCTCCAAATTAGAGAGAAGGATGTGGTGAGGGACAATGTCAAAGGCTGTGCAGAAGTCCAGGAAGATGACATCTGTTGCCCTTCCCCTGTCCACCGATGCCATCACTCCATCATAGAAGGCCACCAGATTGGTCAGGCAGGATCTGCCCTTGGTGAAGTCATGCTGGCTGTCTCAGATCACCTCTTCAGTCACATACATAAAGAGCCTTTTCTTTAATAAAGAACACTTATCAAGTAAAGAAACAAATTATATTGATATTAATTCCTAAGTACATGGTTTAATCCTAGCCTCTGTATTTCATATATGCATAACTTTGAAGGTCATTGTCAGTGGTTTATGGGCAGTTTCAGCCTGGTTCCACGACAAATGAGGAGGGGGGACTCATGGACCCATGCCCTGGGAAAGGGAAAAGGTGAAAAGGGGAGGGAGATGGGCCTAAAAACAAAACAGCAGCAACGATCTGAAGAGAAAAAAAACTCATTTACTAAATAGAATATTGGAATACAAAATAATATAATACAACGTAATTGAAATTGAAGCTAATAAACCAAATAAAATGAGAGAGAGTGTCCAAAAACGAAAAGGGCTTACTCTAATGCTGGCAGCAAGATGACTAGGGAGAGAGATGGTGCTGGGATGAGCAGAAGTGGAGCAAGCAAAAAAAGGGGCCGTCTCGTGTTATGTGAACAGTTTTTATCTTTCCCTCTGAATGGAAGATGGTAACAGCACAACGAGCAGTCCTCTGGGAAATGTAGTTCTTCTTCTCTTCTGAGAACCAGGTGTCTGGAACTATTCACGATCCATGGAACTGGAGCATTAACTCTTTAACTCTCGGTGCACTACATGATGTTATGAAGTGGAATACCGGTAATGAAAAATCATAAAACCATGACAGTGGTAGAGTTGACAGCCTCTCATGGGAATCAGACTTACTATGAGTGAAACCACTGCTTGATTTTTTACATCTGTTGCTTTATTTATTACATTTACCTTTGCTGAAGGATTCAGGACTTCATCATTTGTACTTGATTATTTTACTAATGCAAATGGTCTGCAGCAAGTGAGATATCTCTGCTTATGATTGTTATAGCAACCGAGTAAGTAGTAAAGTTCCTTTCCTGCACATACGCCGTATGTATGATTTCTCTCTGTAAATATCAGCTTCAAGTAGCTAGCAGTCTCATCCATTGCAAACCAGCATGTGTAATCTGGAAATTATTTTTTCCTTGTGCAAGAGAAGACTGAAAATTTATTTGGATTTCAAGGTCTTACCTAGTGCTGGATTTTGCTAAGTTCTTTTGTCATTAACATTGAAGCAGAAAGAAAATAACTAGGCCCATAAAGAGCCTGTGCTAATGAAAAGGGCTGCTTATGACCTGCATTTTGACCATGTTTGATTAAACATATATTAACAGATAGGAATACAAAGATGCAAGAGGATCAGCTAATTTCTGTTTTGGAAACATCTGTGGTTATACTATGAGGGCTGCTCTGAAAGTAATACATCCTATGTTATTATGTTTGCCCACGACATCAGAAGCAGATTTTGGTGGCATGGCAGTAGAGGTTGAAGCTTCCCACCAATATTCTATTACATTTTGTTGTCATGTGACAGATGGCAGCAGAGGGATGGTCTGGCCAATTGGTGTCTGACTTGGAAGTGCATATGAGGGAAAGGTGTATCTCTGAATTCCTCCATATGGAAAAACTTGCCCCAACTGATATTCAACAATACCTGCTGAATGTTTATGGAAATGAAACAATGGAGGTGAGCTTAGTGGGGTGGTGGGCTGTGCATTTCAACAGTAGTGACAGTGACATGAAAGACAAACCACGTTCTGGACAACCATGCAGAGATTTCACACCATGAAATGAAAAGCGTCTTGATCAGCTCATCTGCATGAATTGGCTAATGGTGATGACTATGTTGAAAAATAGTACTTTGTAGCTGAGAATTTGCTCTATTCAATTGTGTTATTGTGCTCTTTGCATCTGTTGTAGTTTCCAAGGAAACAAATAGGAGACATTACTTTCAGAGTGATTTACATAACTGAGGGTAGGCAGAAATCTGAGAAAGAAATGGTCCTTGACTGCTTCTCTCCAAGAGTAGCTCAGAGAGGTATTACAGCTCAGAAAAAAACAGACTGCACAAGTATCAACTGATCACTAACCCCTTCCAGCTCAACACAAGCCAGTCCTGGTTGGCAAAAGGGAATTTAGAGGCAGAGTAGTGAGACTACCACGTGTGGTAATACATTTGTGGTCTATATTCAGTCCTGTTACTGATCTGCTATCTATAGAGTGGGAAGAAGGTAAATATTCTTTCTCCATGTACTTACTCTGTATTTGTAATCTTCCTCTTCATTTTAAGCTTTCAAAATGGCACTTCCAAAGATCACCTCAGTTTTATATTGACTTAGTGAAAGACAGTACAATTTCATTAATAGGTTGCTGTGGATTAATCTTAAATTTCCTCTACAACATTAGCTATATCAGAAACTTGCAGAAATATTCCAGAGAACAAACTTGATAGATAGTAGTGCTGTACAGTTTTTTATTAAGTAGTTTTTCCTTGATTTTCTTCAAATCAAGGAAATGAAAGAAAATGTAGCAAAGTACATAGGATAAATTTTTAATGCTGGAAAATCAAGGAAGTTGACTTTTAACAATGATTGCCAGAACGATAGCAATTATATAAAGGATTAAAAATATACAACCCATACTTTTGTTGAGTAGGTAATATTCAGTCACTTTAAACTAGAACGATCACATTTGAATCATTGGTTTTCCAGTTGGTTGAAGAAATAGAACAGTTTTAGATGGAACAAAATATATTTGCTGAGAAATTTTAGTTGAAGAAAATATTCAGTTTTTCTTGAAATAAAATTTTTATTTTATTTTTTAATTTTTTTGAAGGAAAGGGTGGTTTGGGAGGATTTCTAAAAAAAAAAAAAAAAAGTGCCACCCTTAAAATCAACAACTGTGTAGTGAAGGGAGATGGCTACAGTTTTCATCCAAGTGAATTTTATGAAACCATTGTGATCTTCTCAGGGGATGCTAAGTCTCCTTAAGAATCTAATCAGCCTTTTCCTATCACAGTTGTTTTGAAAGTGTTGATATAGATTCTTTAAAAACTAGAGCCATAGTTTTCTGGACTAAACTATCTCAAATTCTAATTCTTCTTCATATCCCACAAATGTCAAGTCAACCACCATCATCCTTTTTTTTTTGAAGAGGAAAACACTTGTAAATATTATTTCTTTCCCTACCTGTGTAAATAGTAGGAAATGAAAACTCATTAGGAAAACTGATATTCACTCAGTTATTTAAAATTCTGAAAATAAGTTTAATAAAAACAAATTCATGACTGGCTCTAGAAAAAATTTGTGAAAGTTTTCAGTAGAAAAACTAGACAGTAACATCTTGGCAGAATGAGGGACTAGTTAGAAGCTAAACAGAGCAGCGGTTAGAGAGAGAACAGCATGAGAGCACTCCAGCACATTTCAGCCTGGAGTACAGTGGGAAGATCAGTGTATAGCAAGGGAAGAACTGTTAACACCAGGTCTACTTCATCCCCAGTGAACAAGTCCTGTTTTGAGGAAGGTGACAGGAAGGAGTCATACTCTCACTGTCTGCCTGCTCTGCAAACATGTGAGAATAAAGTGTTCCCTTCCAGTAGCTCTTTTAACCAGCTGGCATTCAGGGTTTTTGGGTGTTGCTCCAAACAGCACACTCATGTGGCTCCGGAAATAAGGGAAATGGGAACATGGCAGTACAACAAACTGACTATGGATAAAATGTATCACTTGGATTAGTTTCTGTACTTTCTCTCATTACACGGCTAAGAAAAAGTGTGCACATTCTAACAGCTACGTTGAGTACCAGTACAAATGATGTTATTTGAAGCAGCTGTAATACTTCTGAAAGTGCTTTGTCACAATTGACAAAAAGTTTGAGTGTGGAAATTGTCATTTTTATGAAACCTTTTAAGTAGCACCTTGTGCAGCCATGAAAGTTAAGTGCACCTTTATGAAACTGGTCACACAGTATAGGAAATGCAATAGGTACCTCTCTGCCAACTGCAATAGAACTAGCATGAGAACAGTTAAAGAACATCTCTGGACTGCTCCAAAAGCAGTCTCCAAACTGTCTGAGCTTCCTCCTGTAAATTTGTAATTAGAATAAGGCTTTCTGCCAACAGTGATAGAAGGTCAATCAAAATTTCATGTGAGGTTGCAGATTACCTAGAAAATATCAGTCACTATAGGACTTTTTCTTCTTTTCTCCTGAGTAGCCATTTAAATCTTCACATGTATGTGAGCCATAGCATTATTATGTATGCTACAGTTTATATGCTATGTGGTTACACAATCTTCATTCCATTCCTCACTGTGAAAGACTAGAAGCGTCTGCCAACCAAGAAGTGTTAAAAACTTCTGTGAACAACCATATTAAACTTATTGCTTTCCTATCAAGACAGAGGAGGAGACTACCTTTGGATTAGTTGTCTCATTCTGGGGCACGTATACCCAGAGCTGTCAATTCAGTGTGGGATAGCATTTCCTAACTTAGAAGAAGCGATAGTTGAAGAGAAGGGAGCTGGAGGAAGAGCAGACTTTTTACGTGAAATTTAAACCTTCCTGAAAGTGGATTCAGGACTTTTTATATTCTGCTGGAACACTATTTATTTTGCACCTCCCAAACATTCCTAGGAGTCTCTTAAATATAATTAGTATCTCTCTTCCCCCTCCCCCCCCCCCCCACTTTTTTTTTCTGGTACAACTTCTACAGGAGATTGAAATGCGTTTATTTTTAATCTGAAAGTCCTGCAGTTTTATAAACTTGTCTTCCATATATTATAGCATTCATATTTCCAGTACATTATAAGTGTCATTTTCCAGTTTCTTTTGAGCTTTCTGATATACTGGGGTTTGCAGTTAATAAGCAGTTATATACCAAGGACGATTTATGTGGTATATGTTTTATGAGTTTTAGTGGATTATTAAGGATGAGTTCATGTGGGGGTGGATGAATTCTTCCATCTATATATGTACAAATTTTCTTACTTGAGGACTCTTTAAAGAGTGACATGGTTGTAAAACCTGGGAAGAATTCATCACTACTTTTCAGACAGGATGAATGTGGCTCATAGTTCCAGTCTGCACTTCCTTAATCTTAAAATAAATTGGATTTGTTTTCTGAATACAGGCCCTTATTTGCTTGTTGTCAACTCTATGACCACTTTTGCTTTTGCTTTTTTGTTTGTTAGTTTGTTTTGGTTTATTGTAGGAGTGCTTCTTCTTTCTTTCTATTATACTGAAGCTTATAAAAATACTGCTACCACACTAGTGGGTCTGCAAGCAAGCTCAGTAGTACTTCCTGTAAAATCTGGGTCAAATTTAAGTTCATAATAAATGTACTGATACCAAGTAAAGGCCTGTAAACGTTTCAAAAGATATATTTATGTGATGTGATGTATAAATAATTACCTGTTCTGAAGAGATTGATAGAGTGGGACCTGTTCTTCATGTCATGAAAGAAAATGAGAGCACTGAACAAGTAATATGATTCACTGGTATTTAAAATCTTAATGCTTTTTAAGTTTTACATATCTGACAGACTAAGGCACAGGTTTAAAATCTTCCTACTTTTATGGCCTTAAAGGCTTAAGTAAACCTTTACTGAAAGGTAGTCACAGTCCAAAGTTTCAAGACAATTTACTAGCATAAGGAGAGTGTACGTGACAGCTTTCTCTAGCTTTTAGGAGTGTTAAACAAATTGAAGAAGAATCAGCAAGGTGTCACTATGCACCTACATGCAAAGTATGGAGCCAGTGTTCAGAGAATAACTGGCTTCTTGAATACTTGTGCATGCAAAAAACAAAACAAAACAAACAAAACAAACAAACAAACAAATAAACAAAAAAACAACTGCACCACAGGCCTCTACTGCTTTAAATCAGCATAGCTGTGTTAGAGCAACATATTTGTTCTTCTGTATAGTCTTTGCAATACACAGCAAGAGTCAAAAGACTGGCAATGCTAACAACAGATGTCTTCCTTTACTATTTGATAGAATTGAAGTGGAAATTTCTAGTTCCAGCCCTCTGTAGCTAACACAGATAGCAGTGGCTGTGGCTTTAAGCTTCCACAAGTAATTTCAGCAGAGGAATTCCCATGTGGTCAGTGAACGTGGATGAAAATTGTAACTAATAAAGCAAGATATGTAATATTCACCCTTTACGTGTTTTAATACAATGCTGTAAGTTTCCACCACATATGTTCAGTGAAGTAGTAGAAAAGTCAAAGCACTGCAAATTATAATACCATTGAAAAGGTCACAGAAAAACTGTTAGAGTTTAAATCAGGTATGTCCAATTCATGGCCTGTGGGTAACATGCAGCCCAGCACAGCTTATACTGTGGCCTCTCCCTGCCTCAGGTAATCATGGCAGTGGCTCTTCCCCACTGAGCAGCCTGGCCCAGCCCCAGGTATGCACCCATTGCTCAACAACAAGCAAACATCAGTGTGCAATTGACACTGTCTGGACTGAAACAGGGGCACAGGGAAGGTGCAGTGCAGTGCTGACTCAAATTATGGCAAAAAATTGTGTGCATTTTGATACACTGGCTAAACATAGTTATGAGAACAGCAGTAAATATGCAGCCTTGCTTTCTGTTTTGATAAAGGAATTTGAGAATAGGTCTGAAGATTGCTGAAAAAAATCATATTTTTTTTCTATATATACAACTCCATTTTGAGTTGCCATAAGTCTGTTACCTATGATTTTTCAATGTACAGAATATATAGAGTTGCAATCAGATATTCAACTCAGAATTTTGATCATGCCTCGCTACTAGTCTTTTATAGGACCTCTCTTATGAAAGAAAAACATCTCTTGCTTCACAATTACAGCTTATTCATGTCATCACTCTTTGGCAGTATGTACATTTGTGAACAGCTATTTTCAAGGATGAAGCCCAGGAAGAAGAAAATTTCATCGAAAATCTCTGATGAATACCTAAGACCTCACTAAGAATTGCAACCACTTCCATCGAACCAGACTGATGCATTTGTTTCACAAAGTCAAGTTCATATATACCACTAATTTTATGTTTATGTTGCTGGTGAAAATGTGTAGCTAATGATGGTGACTATGTTGAAAAATCGTGCTTTATAGCTGAGTATTTGCTCTACCAAATAGTGTTATTGTGCTCTTTGCATCCATTGCAGCTTCCAAGGAGATAAATAAGAGTCATTACATTTGGAATAACCTACATGTTTTATAGGTGGCCCCAAAAAATTCCTCTTCACTCAATGCAGCCAAGGCAAGACAAAAGGTTGGAAACCCATTGTTTAAATTATTACAGAAGGCCATTGAATTATTCGCTTAAATCGAAGAAGCTTACTGTATCTTTTACTATAGATGATGCACTGACTTACAAGAGAACCTGTTACCAACACCTTCCTTTTATATTAGCGTTATTATGAATAAAGGTTAATTGGAGAAAATTTTGAATAAATTTGAGAGAAAAAACACATGATAATTCATATAGTTGAAGCCTCAACACTAGCCCACAGCTAGAGTTTATTTCTCCATATAGCAGAAAAAAAATAACCAAAAGTATTTTCTCAACAGAACATGGTAGAAACAAAAACATTTCAGCATGAGAATATGCCTACTATTTTCATGTTGGTATACTTAATTCACATTATTTCACCGTTATAGAAGAGTTTGTTTCTATAGTAATTAACATTTCCAACTTCTACAGTCCATTATTCTATCCGCATGAATCTCTGGTCATTTTGTCTTGGGATAGACAATCAGATTTTTTAAACAGAGGAGGCAATTCCATCTAACATTATCTTTCATTCTGAACTTTTTACAAGCTTCTTCTGTAATTCTCTCACTGAATAAAAAATAAAAAGGAGAAATGAAATGTGGCACTGACTACCACATGACTGGGAAGCTTTTATTTCTATAATAGTTCAGGCGATGTTCTGTGAAAGAAAGTGAACAAATACTACTGTATTTTACTTGTTTCCTCCTATGTATTTACCGTCATGCTTACAATAAAGAGTCTATGGCCTACCAGAAAGAATTTATTATTTGCCAGTAACTGCCACATTACAGCAACAGTTTATTTAAGTTTTCTGTTATGATTAAACTGGAGAAATCTGTGCTATATTTGTGGTAATTATGATGTCACATGATACCTCTGCTATTACATGGAAAAAATGCAAATTATCCTTTGCTATGCTACTTTATTTTTCACTCGTAACTGTGTGATTCTATTGAAACAAGGAGAAAGTCTGAGCATGTATTTCAAGATTAACTTTTTTGATCACAGTAATGTTATTCACACTTCATAAGAAACTACTCTTGATGGACTTCTTTCACAGTTATTGTGCTATTTCAGTGAGCTTGCTGTACTTCTTTCAGAGATACCTATTTTCCTGCTATAGTTCTAGTGAGTACTCAAGTATTACTCTTTGAGCTACAGTATTTTATTTAGTCAACCACCCCCTCTCTCAGAAGCAGACTAGAAAGTCTCTTTCATTGAATTATAGGTTGGAAAAAACCTTCAAGTACACCCATCAACCTTGCTTACCAAGTCCATGACTAAATCAGGTCCCTTAATGCCAAATCCACACATCTTTTAAATAACTCCAGGGATGGGAATTCCACAATTTCCCTGGGTAGCTCATTCCAATGCCTGATCATCTTCTCTATGAAGATATTCTTGCTGATATCTAATCATACGTTCCCCTGGTGCAACTGGAAACCATTTCCTCACATCCTATCACCAGTCATCTGAGAAAAGAGATGAATACTCTCTTCTCTGCAACCTCCTTTCTCTTACCAGTGAGGTGAGGTCTCCCCTTAACCTTCATTTTTTCAAGACTAAACAGCCCTAAATGCCTCAGCCACCTCTTTTATCTTGTTTTCATTTCCATTCACCAGCTTTATTGATGTTTTCTGAACATGCTTGAGCAACTCAATATCCTTTTTGTAGAAAAGGGCCCAAAGTGGAACAAAACAATAGAAACACAGTCTCACATTTACAGAGAGACAATCTCTTCTCCAGTCCCAATCGTCACACTATTTCTGATGCAGGCCAGGGAGTCTTCATCCTTCTAGGACATCTGGGAACACTGCTGACTCATGTTCAGCCAGTTGTTAATCAACAATCCCAGATTTTTTTCTTCTGGGCACCTTTTCAGTCACTCTTCCCCAGGTACGCAGAGCTACATGGGTTGTTATGACCCAAGTGCAGGACTGGACTCTTATCCTTATTATATGTCATGTGATTAGACTCATCTCATCTTTACCTCATTTTTTTTTTTAAAATATTTTATTTGCAAGCTAATTTCCATGGAATTTATGTGTACAGAAACAGCTTGCACTGTTTTGCAGACAACTGGAAGCTTTTCCTGTTACAACCACTAATTGCATTTTCTAAGAGAACATACATCATTCCAGATGTCAAAAAACAGGAGAGGTGCCAAAGTGAGCTGGTAGACACTATATGCAAACAGTAATATAATACTGGATTGATTATACGACCATACTGACAATTACTGGTATGAAAAGTTTTGACAGATAAGTTAAATGTATATTGATCTTAAAACAGACTTACTGTTATACCAGGTAGAAGAAGAAGCTTTCAAAATAAGGAGGATTTCAATACTCAGTTATGCTCAGACTGATTATAAACTAAGGGATTTCTTTGGATATGTTTCATTTTGTTGCCTAAAATATTTATTTTATTTACTTAGATTAATAATACTAGATAATTTTTAATTTACATGTTCGTGACCTTGACAATAAAAAGTAGTAGGGAAGAAAATGCTTCAAACTCTACCAACGCCTTTCTATATCCTTACCAGGTTTCTCTGTTTTAAAACGCAAGCAATTCAGCAGCTAAAAAGCACCAGCGGGATTTTTAGTAATAATGTGGGGAAAAAGTCAGAAATGTTTCTTATTAATTGATAGTTGATGTCAAAGTTATCTGTGAACTATTTTCTATTTTCCTATTAATATATTAATATAACAATATTTTTCATAAATTATATTGGAATCTTTTTCCTCACAATTTTTTTAAATGTTTAAATTTTACATCCCCTGGCTCACTTTCTAAATGTTCAGCATTTCCATTAGCACTTATATCTAAGTGTATAAATGCATAAAAGAAATTAAATGTAAGGAAACCAAATCAATCAAAACAAACACACAAGCAAAATGCAAAAGAAAGCTTATTTGAGAAAGTGATTTTAACAAGGAGACTTATGCTGAAATAATGCTGATTTTGAAAACCTTTCTTATATTCTCAGTCTGTGGAAAGACACACTAATGATCTTCACAATGACACAGTTAAGGAAAGCTAGCAGTGTTTAAATTTAGATTTCTGTACTCCTAGTTCAGAATTCTCGACTAGGAGCAAAGATAAAAATCAGTACTGCACAATCTTCTTGTTTAAATCCTTAATCTTGCTGGGACTGTAAAGGACAAAAAAGCTTAAGTATAAGAACATTTGTTAAAATCAATATTTATTTTTCAATTTTTGTGTTATTATATTTTGAAGAATGTCATATTCTCATGGGAAACTGGAAGGCTAAAAAGACTTTCAGAAAGAATTGCACTATTTTTTATTCTGAAAAAAAATGGTCTTCTAGAGTATATGAACTTTTTTTATTCCTTCCTGGTCCCATTTTATTACAAACCTGGTGGTAAATCATTGTCTCCTAGGAAATGTTAGAGATTAAGGGATAAGTTAATAGCAAGATTAATGAAGCCTCTATCTCTCAGTAAAAATATTAAAGAAAGATTTTAAGCATTGAATTATTTATGCTCTCTCAGTATCTTTTACCCTCACTGCTCATATTCCTTGATTCCTGACCTTCTTACAATTATGTTTGTTTCCCCTAAAAGTGATGACTTTTGTGTACTATTAGAAAGGATTTTTTATAACTAATAATTTAGAATAGTTAAGCCATGACCTGCCACAATTACAGATAGTAAGATTTTAGAGCTTAGAAGATGAGCTTTTTAATAATGTTGGTTTAGCAAAAAGCCATTTGTGGGGAATATTCAGTCTTAAAGTGGATGAGTTACTTTTGTTTAAGAAATTGAGTTCTAGTTTCCATTTTTATGTCTGAGGAACTTAGTAGTTTTAATAGAATAACATTTGAATTCTTCCAGTGTAAATATATTTCTTTGGACATAAGGTATTTAGGTACGTTAAAAGAAAGGAAAAAGTGAGTCCACTATTCGCATATATTCACTGATCTGACAAGCAAACATACATATGCATGTATACTCATATATGTGTATGTATCCAAGAAAGTAATGAAAATTTGTCATTTTGAGTTGGTGGACTGGCTTATGAATTTCATTCTGGGGTTCATTAAAGCAGTCCATTACAGCAAATTAAAAAAACCTACTTATGTTGATGCATACTCTGGATTAGCTACCTCATTGTCATAGTGAGTGGGTAGTTTAATCCACACAAACCGCAAATCTCAGCTCAAACTGCTGTTAAACATTCTGACCTGCCAGTTTAAATTTTACAGACAGACAAAGTACACAGTTGGCTCATGATATAAAGATTTCTTACTTCACTTTAATGGCAAAAAAAGGTTATTTTAGGATATGTCATTATCATAAAATGGTTACAGACCTGGATGTCATGGACACAAAGCTTAGAGTGTTCCAAACCCAAGAGAACCAGTCCCTTAGTCTAAATCTTTTATTGCCTAAATAATACAAAACATATAAAGTTGGGTATAATTGACAAGAAAAGTAACGTTGAACAATTTCAATTATTTTCCTTTTGTTTTGTTTTGTTTTGGCTTCCTGTTTCTAATTTTTATCAATAGATTTCTGCCTGCACAATGAAGATAATGTTCAGAGAAAAATTCAATTTCAAAGCTTCGCCTAACTTGGTTGTACATCTTTTGTAATGATACAGTCTAAGAAAGAGCAACACTATCATGCACTAATGTTTTGGGAAATTTGACACTTCCAGGTTACCCAGTTTCTCTCATATTCCATTTGGTAAACACACTTCAGTTAACATCAAAATCTTTGCTTTCCTTTTAATATCACCATGACTTCATAAGGAGTTTTCATTATTTATTGTGGAAAATCATGGCTCACAGGAGATATGATGTACTCAAACCTCTAACTGAGGCATCTGTTATATAAGACTGGCTAATGCCTGTAGCTGTTTGATTCTGGACCTGGATTTTCCTTAATAGAATGTGAAGAAAGAGAAGTTGGAAGGAATGAGGGGCATACTCTTTGGAGAATTTTTTCTTAGGATCCCAACAAAAGGTCATGGCTGATCTTCTAAATGACATTCTTTATTGTGAACAAAAACATAGGTTATACCAGCATTTTGTCAGTTACATTTTTGCTTTATTCGACATTAAGAGTATCCTTCATAAATTGATTTCAGGCCCATACTAGGGCACTAAAATGAGAAAAAACTATGTTAAGGAAAGAGGCTAGGATTAGACCTCTTTAATTCAACTCACTGAGTTTATCACATAGGATATCTAAAAAGACATTGGCTTTATTATTTCTTTACTAACGGAACTAACTCCATAATTTTTTCTCTATCAGGTTGTAGAGTAAGGTATTACTTCTGTTCTTACATACAGTATGCAATGTTGAAGAAGAATTCTTGACTCAAAAGCAACTTGACAAAAAACAGTGACCTCCTTAATGGAACACATTTATTAATGATCATGAAAACCACTTCTTAATTACTTTTAGACATTTATTCTAGGTAAAATGTACTAAGAAGTTATAGAATACATGTATTTATGCTTATTAGGCCAGAGAATTCACCATCTGATCTGAGCATGACTGTCATATTGACAACATTCCTAAGATCAACCTTCACTTGAGTCTAGTTAATAGCCTTAAAGTTATGACACAGCTGTACAGTGTAAGTGAAAAAGTACATTTGATACTGTATTGCAAGGACAGCAGTAGAGTAAGAATTTAAGTTCAAATGAGTATCATGAACTAGTACTGAGAAGGCTGAAGTCTGAAACACAATGAGAACATAAGATTGCGTAGGTGCTGAGGAAATAAAAGTCACAACTGTGTCAAGAATGTTACAAAAATGAAATGATGTCCACACCCTTGAGGGGTCAATATTGGCTGGGGCAGGGGGCGAAGGTCATTTGCCTGCTAAATTCCACCACCTTTCCAGGGCTGAAGGTGAGGCTGACTAGCCTGAACTGATGAATTAATTTACGTCTGTGATATGGTAAATAACGCAGTAGGATATTGACATAAGAGAAGCTCGATGCCAAATAGCTAGACTGCTTCTTTCAACTGAACTTGCTCAATTAAGTCTCGTATTTCTCTCAACTACAGAACCATTTTTAGCTAAATGTGTCCTTAATCCTCACAGAGGTTAAATAAATTTAACTGAGAATAACTGCAACTGAAGGTTAACGAGAGGCTCTGCTGAGACCAGGATTTTCACTTATCCATCATGGATTTGAAAATGAACAAAAAGGGAAAAAAGAAGTACAATTTTTCCTTCCAAATTAATAGATAATAAATCAGACTGTGAAAAGAAAGATTAAGCTGCAGAAAGGATTTTTATGATGTTGGCATTATTCAAGAAATCAGTCTGCCAATTTAGAAAACTTAATGGTTATTTCTTGGAAGAACTACCACATTGGTTTTCTTGCCATATTTTTTGGAACAAAACTTTCTGATAATTCGTCTGTTTTTATTCCAGAATGATGCTTCAGATATTTCGAACATTTTTTATTTAATGCCACCTTTTCTTTGGAAGGTTCAAAGATTACCTCTTGGATGTGAATATGTAATTAAGAGCTCAGACTATAAACGTGGAGCATACAATATGACCAATGAGTTGTGAACAAACATTGCATAGCAGCCCAAAACACGCAAAAAAGAAAACAAAATGAAATCCTGGAAACAATTTATTGTAAAGTTTTATGTATCTACCTGAGAAATGGGAGCTGTGATATGCTGATAGACATCTGTCTCTTCCTGGAGTTTTGAAAAATAAAACAGTCAGTTTTGACTAAATATTTTGGTATATTATTCATTTTCTTTTAAAATATGTACAAACTACTTATCTAGGTAGTACATATTAAAGAATATCCCTCATTTTTAATTGGTCATGTAGCTGACAGCCTGGAAATAAATAGTATTGTACATGCACATGAATTCCTCAAAAAGTTATCCATGAAAAGAAAGGTTATTTCATTTGTATGGCTTGAATTTTTTTACAGATGAGACTATCCCTATGAGACCACAGTCCATTTACCGTCACTAGATCTATTTCCTTCTGCGCTAAAATCTTGATGATACTTTTCAACACAGATCATTGTGAGTACAATTATACCTCAAATACACATTAACTAAAAAGTCTTTGGAGGCTATATTAAACACACCAAAAACCTAGGCAGCAAGGGAGTATTATCGGTTAATAAGTAAAGAAGCCAAACAATATCTTGTTAAATTCAGAATAAATAAAAACAAGTAGAGTAATGCACAAAAAAGCCAAATGTAAATAAACTTCTTTCACACTGCAGAGCAATCTGAAGGTATTTATATCCTCATTAATGAAGAATAAATTCATAATTGTAAACAAAGAATCAATCTTCCAAACCTACTGCTTTAATTTCTGCTCTTTTGCTATATATATATTAGTTGTGACTTTCCAATATGTGAAATCATCTTTCCAAATGAGCAATAGCATCAGTTCCCAAAGAAAATACTCTACAGAAGAAGAGAAAGACTTTCAGGATGGAAAGAAGCACCATTTTTATGCTACCAGACTGCTGAAGTGCTAAATTTTAGTATTTACAGAATGGCGTATAATTCTTATATCAGCAGGCACCACTTAATCAAACAAATTCCTTATCATTGTAAACTACAGGCTGGCTCATCCATGTTTTCTCTTGATCTCTTTTTTCTTAGGCTTCTGGTCATTTCCCATAATGTTGTTACAGAGACTGGAACATATTTGCAGGCTGCAAAGGGGTGGAGGAGTGGGGGAACACGTTCCACTAATTTTAACCATGAGAAGTCCTTTCTCTTCCCTCAGTTCCCCAGTTTATTAACAGCATATTTTCAAGCTTTTGTAATAAATCAGATACTGTTCTGCCTGTTGCGGTATTCAAGAGTGGGGGATGGCTTAACTTACAAGCTCATGCAAGGCCCCCTAAGCACAGCATTCACCCCATACGCTCTCTTCTGCTAGGATCTGAGAATGAGTATGAGAAACTGTGCCAGATTTAAAAAGAGAAGGTGACATAATTGGTAGTTGGCCATTTAATCCAAATCTGTCTGTAATGGGATGAAAGTGGATGCAGCAAACGAACCATCATGCTAAACCTTCAAGATCTTCTAAAGGCAGATTCTCATTGTAGCACAATTTTGGCCTTTCACACTACAATTCAGAGCAAGTCTGTAACACAGCATTTTGTTGTCAAGTGGAATCTCAGAAACTTTGAGCAAAAGGAGTGAGCTAGACATTATTGCTCTGCTTAAAGAAGCATTTTATCTGAGGATTTAAACGATCAATCATATTTAATTGATTCAGATTAGACTCTAATAGGTCGTACTGGTACTGCTGTGTAATATGTAATAGAGGCAAATTTGGAACACTGATGACTGCTATAGAGCACCAGAACAAAAAAATAGGGATGTAAAGAAGAAAATAGGTATGTTCTCAACAATAAGAGAACCCTGCTCTGAAGAACAATACTGATGTTGTAAACATATAAATATTCTGCAAAAGTAATAATGCAGGAAAGGTTCTCATTTTACTGCTGTATCCTATGGCAAGCATGAAAGAGAAAATGGTCTCTATATTGTCATTTTACCATCTTTCTTTAAACAACATTGCATAAAACTTAACTTAGCTGCGATGTCATTTACATTAAATTTTCATGAAGTTAATTCACTTCATGTTGCATTTCTGCTACATGGCAATACTTTTTCTTTGCCCCTTCCTCACTCCTTTTTTATTTCTTTTTTCAAAAGCGTAGCAAGTATTTGTTTACCAGCATCACATTTTCCAAACTGCTTCCAAATTTTAAATTCTTTGTGTCTCAACCAAAGGAGAGCCTTCTTGTGAGCCTGAATATTCAGAGATTATTAATTGTATTCAGACCAGAATTTAATGGAAGATTGCTATAGGATTACTATGTGGATTTTCCTGTACTTAAATTATGTTGAGATATTCAATTAGTGTATTGTATACAGGCATGAATTTCACTGTAGTTAAACATTTGCTGACAAGCTGGCCTTTCTGTTTAATTTTGTGCACTGCGAGAAGAAACCTGATCTCATCTGGCTTTCCTTCACACAAATGCTCAAAATGCTTTCCCAACAGACCCACTCCCTCTTAAAATAGCCTTTATGTACGAACAAGAGGAAGCTTTTATATATTTCAATCATATTGTTTCTAAAGACTGCATTTGAAAAGAATGTGCACTATTAGTTTTCACCGTTTAAAGCAAAAATTCTTGAAAAGCTGGAAAATGTCGTTCAAATTTAATACATACTATTTCTAAAAGAGAGTTATATGGTGATGTTAAATTAAGTCTTGATGGAATAAGATTAAAAACTTTTTCATTTTGTTGATCATATATTAAATATTTTAATTTTTGAATTATAAATATTTGACCATCTATACATTGAGTTATTCCTGAGCAAGGTATGCCATGTAAAATTATAAGAAGGCTCCATCACTTTTCCCCGGTTTTCTTAGACAATATCCTCAGCCAAGTTTTGTTTTGTTTTGTCTTGTTGCCAGAAGCAACTATCTCAGACACATGTGCACAGTGAAGAGTCTAACCTTGTAATTGGTATGTTTTTAAACTTGTTAATTTGCAGGCTTTATTTAAATTATTAAGTAAAGGTGGACTTTGGACTAGAATAATTCAGTGCAATGGCTTCTCTGTGAAGACGCAGAAAAGCTGGTCCAGTGATAGTAAGTCAGTAGAGTGAAATCTCTTCCAAAGTCCATGGTTTGAGAAACAATCAAACTGCACCAGTTTGAGAAGTCTGTGCTCTCCACTCTCAGTTTTAATTTAATGAATTGAAAATCTTTTGATGGATATCAACTTTCTCATCCCATTTATTCTGGAAAATATATAATTCATATATTTGACTTTATTATATTTGTTATGTATTGTGAATACAATACATGTAAGTGTATGTATGCTAGTGGTTTTGTCTGTGTATGTTTCAACAGACTCTATATTTGACAGAAAACGTTATGATTGTGGACACTAATAGGCTGTGTTGGAAGTCTTGATGCTCTGTGTGTCTAATGCAAGGCAAGGATTTATTATTCAAACTTCAGTTTTAAAAATAGAGCTAATTGTTGGAGGTCTCTGATTTTAAATTATTCTTTTTGTGAGATTTAGTCTAGCTCCATTCTTGATTCTCTGGGATACTGTGAACAAATTTCAGTTGTTTTCTTCCTTTTCCTAAAATCTCTAAAGATGAGGTGGAAAACTAATGTATACACACAAACACACACACACACATATATATTTTTTTCAGTGAATGAGAATATTGAAACAAACTTGTTTTCCAGGACGATTCAAAAATCCTTTGTTCAATAAGTGTTCTCTAATCCTGTCTAGATGAGAGAAAATCAGATCTAGAACAGGTTTCAGGCTAAGTACATACCACTACATAGCAACAGTGGCAATTTCAATTTCTGCCAAAATTTGTCAGTGACAACAGAATATAATGGGTAATAATGTCTTTCAAGCAATTCTCCTCCTTGGAGAATAAATATATGAATATGACTGTCACCATGACATTAAGTTTTGGACATAATCTTCTTCATTTAGTTACGAGGCTAGTTTATTATTAAATATTTGTTATTAACATACTGAAAACCTTTGTAGTATCAAGAAAAAGGCTTGTTTTATTATACACAGTTTACATTAGGTTTCCTACGCTGTTTAGAATTTAACATACAAGTATGAAGAAAAAGAGGAAATACATACTTTTAAAGACTTACCCTTTTCTCAGACACATTATACATGTCTTACTGACTTTAAGCAAGTAAGTCAAGTTGGGTACAATATTCCTGCTTCATGGTTCCCTCTCTGAGAATAGCGGTCCTTACTGTGGAGGAAAATATTTGTATTGCTTCACAAAATCACAAGATAGTTGAGGTTGACAGGGAATTCTGAAGGCCATCTGGTCAAAACCTCTATTCATGGAGGGACATTCAGAGCACGTTGCCCAGGGCCATGTCCAGGATACTTCTGAAGATCTTCAAAGAGGGTAACTGCACAACATCTCCAGTCAACCTGTGCTAGTACTCCAGCACACATACACTGAAGAGGTGCTTCTATGATTCTATGATTCTAATGTTTAGAATTGCTTAGGATGATTGCTAAAATGCTACAACAATGTCTGATACTATTGTGAGTGAACTCTGAGCCATTTATTGTAATTTTATTGTTGCCTCAATATGGAGTCATGTTCAAGTCTCAGTAGCCACTCATTGGAAGTTGGTGTGATTATCAATTGTCATGAGCACTTTTCTGAGCACTATGAATTTTGTAGAGCCCCAGTACTGTTTTTTTTAAACCCACTTTTTGCAGGAAATGAGTCAAATAAGAACAGAAAAATGATAAATTAACCACTGTCAGTATCTGTTTTCTTAGGTGTAGAATGAAGACCTAAACTATGTGCCGCAGTCTCTTCCTGCAGCTGTCCATCCTCCCGACATGAGGCTGTCTGTGCTCGCTCAGACGGAGACTCTCAGTCACCGATGCGGTGGAAGCAGATCTCGTTTATTCCGCAGGACGCTCCCGGTATTATACCCGTACAAGTGACCGTATGCGTGACACGCACTGGTTACGTAACTTCTGTCCAATCACAGCCTCAGTCAGGCGCTGTGCATGAGGCTCCACGTCCAATCACAGCCTTGGTCACGCACTCTGCATGAGGCTCTGTGTCATGGGCTGCCCGCCCTCCTTCTGGTCGGTTCTTCTGTCTTCTACATCCTTCTTTGACCGCACGGGTACTTTCTGAGATTTCAGAGCTTCTGGGTTCATTTGGTTGCATGCGCAGGCACAATAGCTATTCTTGCATAGCAGCATCAAGTACTAATGAACGGCTTTTGCTTAACAAGCAGCCGTTGAGACCCTCAACTATGCACCATCCCAGGCTCCAGTGGATGGAGAATACAAAACTCTGTAATATCTGTTATTTCCAGAGAAACTTGTGTATGCAGGGAAAAACTATTACACCTGTTTTGCAGACAGGCTGTTGAGATTTAGAGGGCCAGTTCTGTGAGAGAGCTGTAAGAAGAGGGGTACTGAAGAACCCGCAAATATATTGCAGCCTTTCATTTAAGCTGGTAATTACACTTTAATACCAGAAACAAAGTTTTTACTGTTAGCACGTACAAGACTAGTCTTGGTCACTGCTCAGCAATAGAAATTTCAGCAGATTCTGTACTCCAAATCTTGTCAGATTCTCCAGCAAATTACAGTAGGAAAGAAGATATGTTGCCAGTTTTATCCAAGAGTGCAATTAGGTTGGCTTTAAGCAGCAAATTATAATCTCTACTGATTTGAAACAGAATTTGATTGCTCTCCTGACAGACAGGAAAAGTAGCTATATCTCTTAGTCCAAGTCTAAAGATACCTTTTCCATCACAGATTGAATAATGTGATCCTGAGAGTGTTCAGTGTAACAAAACAGGTTCATAAGCCATGAAGAAGAGAAGATGTATACAAGAAGAGTTCAAACAGATATGCTGCAATGCTGTTTGCCAGGCAGTGTCCTAAAAGTCAAGAAATTCCTGATTCAGATATCTTCCAGAGATGTTTACAAGATATATGGTTGCAGTGCACTTGAATGTACAAGGTTTTTGTATATGAATCAGTTCAGAAACATAAATGCTATGAAAACTCACGTGTTGCAGGACTGCATGGATCTGTAGAATTTGATGTCAGTTAAGCAGTTGAACAGTAAGAGTTAGCATCTTAGTGGAACCTCAGTGTTTGTGTTTAGCACCTAGGTAAGACTGAATTTAGCTGTAGGTCACTTTTGTCAGAAAAGGGAAGATCTTAGCTTTCCACACTGTTCACATGACTAAGCTTTCTCGCTTCTCTCACTTTTATGGCTTCTGTACCTTAACAATATGAAGGCATACTGGTTTCAGTGATCAGTAAGCTCTGTTCTCTTCTACCTTTGTACATCCAAGGGGTATGATTAACTAGAAAATGCATTTATAAAATATTTTTAATGTATTCTTCCTTGTACCTTTTTGTACTCCATAAATATAGAGTTAAAATTTAAATACTAGCAATTTTTAAAGCTATTATCCTGGTCTGTTGTTGTTTTACTCATCTTACTAGTTTAACTATTTTTACCAGTATTTATTAGCAAAGTAACCTTTACAGAACTTAGAAAAACATGGTTGAAACAGTGACTGAATTCCTGAACTGATAGTTTAACACTTTTTAAAAGAGTAAAACTACTTGCTCACTACATATTTATCTTGCATTGATTTATTTTCTTTATGATATAATTCCTGAGGAAAAAAAATATTTTGTTTTTCCTCTACCACCACTTGTCAGAGGGCAGCTCTGACAAATTGTCCCTCCAGTGGCAGGGCATATTGTGCCTCTGTATTGCTTCCAGCTGCATGCAATATTCTTAGTTGTGGTTTTCATACAGGTTTTCTTGTTTTTCAAGAGTGTGGTGTGTAAAGCTCTGTGCTTTACTCATTTTCTTTCAGAGAAGAAATTTCTATGAAAAGCTAGGAATACAATCATGTTTTTCTATTGCGCTGAAAAGGAAATAGATGTGGTATTATATCTATTATATATCTATCTACTATATCTGTGGTATTATATTATTATCAAGAGGGTATTAGGGCTTCTCCCACTCATAAGGTGGCCCAGCTCAGGTGCATCTAGACCAATGCACGCAGCATGGGTAACAAACAGGAGCAGCTAGAGGCCATTGTGCGGTCGGAAAACTAGGATATAGTTGCCATCATGGACACATGGTGGAATGACACACACAGCTGGAATACTGTGACTGATGGCTACCGACTTTTCAAAAGAGATAAGCAAGACAGGAAAGGTGGTGGTGTAGCCCCCTATGTTAAGAAAGAATATGAATGTATGGAAATTAATGATGGTGATGATAGGGTTGAGAGCTTATGGGTTAGGTTAAACGCGAAGGCCAATAAGACTGACATAATCATGGGAGTCTGCTACAGGCCACCCAACCAGGACGAAGTGGTGGATAAGATACTTTATGAGCAGTTGGGTGAGGTCTCGAGGTCTCTTCCCCTTGTTCCCATGGGGAACTTCAACTTCCCAGACATCTGCTGGAATTATAATAGGGCAGAAAGGGAACAGTCCTGGAGGTCAGTCCTGGAGGTTCCTAGAGTGTGTGGGAGACAACTTCCTGACACAGCTGGTGAAGGAGACAACAAGGGGAAGCAAAATCCTGGACCTGCTGCTTGTTAACAGAGAAGGTCTTGTGGGGGATGTAAAGGTTGGAGGCCGTCTGGGGCAAAGCGGTGATGAAATAATAGACTTCTCAATCTTTGTTGAACCTCAGAGGAGAGTCAGCAAAACTGCAGCGTTGGACTTCTGAAGGGCAGACTTTGGCCTCTTTTGGAGCATGGTTGAGAGAGCCCCTTGGGAGGTAGTTCTGGAGGGCACAGAACCCAGGACAGCTGGGAATACTTTGAGGAAGTTATTTTAATGGTGCAGGAGCTGACCATCCACAGGTCACGGAAGATGAGCTGATGGGGTAGAAGACCGGTCTCACTGAACAGAGACCTTAAACCGGAACTCAGGAGCAAAAGGAAAGTTTATGGTCTTTGGAAGAGAGGGCAAGCAACTTATGAGGATTACAAGAACCTAGTGAAGCTGTGCAGGGAGAAAATTAGAAAAGCCAAAGCCCAGATAGAACTGAACTTGGCCACTAAACTGAAGAACAACAATAAATGTTTCTATAAATACATCAACAGTAAAAGGAGGGCTAGGGAGAATCTCCATCCCTCATTGGATGCTGAAGGCAACACAGTGACCAAGGATCAGGATAAGGCTGAGGTACTTAATGCCTTCTTTGCCTCAGTCTTTAATAGTAAGACTTGTTGTGCCCTGGGCACACAGCCCCTTGAGCTGGCAGATGGGGATGAGGAACAGAACAGGCCATGCACAATCCATAGTGTGATGGTTTTGGACCTGCTCCGCAAGCTGGACACTCACAAGTCCATGGGGCCAGATGGATTGCACCCTAGAGTGCTGAGGGAGTTGGCAGATGTGATTGCCAGGCCTCTCTCCATCATCTTTCAACAGTCCTGGCTATGGAAATGTCCCGGTTGACTGGAGACTGGTAAATGTGACTCCCATCTTCAAGAAGGGCTGGAAAGATGATCCTGGTAGCTATAGACCTATCAGTCTCACCTCGGTGCCAGGGAAGGTTATGGAACGGATAATCTCAGGATACATTGTGGATCAGTTAAAGGTCAACCAGGGGATCAGGCCCAGTCAGCATGGGCTTATAAATGGTAGATCCTGTTTGACAAACCTGATTTCATTCTATGACAAGGTGACCCCCTTAGTGGATGAAGGTAAGGCTGTCGATGTGGTCTACCTGGACTTCAGTAAGGCCTTTGACACTGTGCCCCATAGCATCCTTGTGGAGAAGCTGGCTGCCCATGGTTTGGATGGGCATACGCTCTACTGGGTGAAACACTGGCTGGATGGCCGGGCCCAGAGAGCCATGGTCAATGGAGTTAAATCCAGTTGGCGGCCAGTCACGAGCAGTGTTCCCCAGGGCTCGGTACTGGGGCCTCTTCTATTGAACATCTTTATTAATGATCTTGATGAAGGGTTTGAGTGCACCTTCAGTAAGTTTGCAGATGACACCAAGGTGGGAGGGAGTGTTGATCTGCCAGAGGGTAGAAAGGCACTACAGAGGGACCTGGATAGACTGCATCGATGGGCCAAGGTAAACTGTAGGAGTTTCAACAGGGCCAAGTGTCGGGTCCTGCAATTTGGTCACAACAACCCCAGGCAACCCTACAGGCTTGGGGAGGAGTGGCTGGAAAGCTGCCTGATGGAAAGGGATCCTGGTCTGATGATGGACAGTTGGCTGAACATGAGCCAGCAGTGTGCCCAGGTGATCAAGAAGGCCAATGGCATCCTGGCTTGTATCAGGAATTGTGCGATGAGCAGGACTAGGGAAGTCATCCTGCCCCTGTACTCGGCATTGGTGAGGCCTCACCTTGAGTACTGTGTTCAGTTTTGGGCACCTCAATACAGAAAGGACATTGAGGTGCTGGAGCAGGTCCAAAGAAGGGCAACAAGGCTGGTGAAGGGCTTGGAGAATATGCCCTACAAGGAGCGACTAAAGGAACTGGAGCTGTTTAGTCTGGGGAAGAGGAGGCTGAGGGGAGACCTCATTGCTCTCTTCAAACACCTGAAAGGTGATTGCAGTGAGAGTGGGGTTGGTCTCTTCTCACTGGTGACAGGTGACAGGACAAGGGGAAATGGCCTCAAGCTGCCCCAAGGGAGGTTTAGGTTGGATATCAGGAAAAACTTCTTTACAGAAAGGGTTGTTAAGCACTGGAATAGGCTCCCCAGGGAGGTGGTTGAATCACCATCCCTGAATATGTTTAAAAACCGTTTGGATGTGGTGCTCGGGGACATGATTTAGCAGTGGGTTGTTAGGGTAGTATGATTAGGTTGTGGTTGGACTTGATGATCTTGAAGGTCCTTTCCAATCTGAGCAATTCTATGATTCTATGATTCTATGATCTGAGCTATCTCTACTGCTGAAACACCCTGAGACCAAAGGCACTAATATCATGCTTTACAGTGCGACAAATGATTTTAAAGTTGGGATTTCCTTGACTGCACCAGAGGAAGTTGTGAAAAAAGAGGTGGCTGCAGAAATATTTCGAGATGGCTCAAGGTGGAACGGGAGCCTTCCCAGTGTATGTGTTCTTCGCACTGTCTTTACAATGAACTAAGCCAAATACAGGCTACATTAAAAACAAACAAACAGAAAACCAAGCAAGCAAGAGAAAAACCTCCCCAACAACAGCAATAAAAAAACACTTATGCACAGAAAAAATTCTGTGTAGATAGATATATGCATATGCTCACATGTATTTGTGCATATGACATTATTACATTTGTTAATTAGATATTTCTATCTTTGTGATTTTGAAAGTTTCCCATTCCTTTAAATCGTACTACTGAGTCTAATAAAAGACTCTACAAATGTTTGATATACAGCAGTTCTCCTGAGACAACAGAAGTTTTCATCATGCTTATCCCTCAAACAAGGAGAGTAGTATGTAATACCTAGCGTAGTCATCAGAGAAATTTCTGTGAGCTTGAGGAAGTAAATAGAACATCAGAAAATGGGAAAAAAAGGCCTCCGGTTTCCACTGAAGGCATCCTAACAGCATTGATTCTTCTGAATGAATGCAAATCTTTGTGGAATTCCAAAGTTGTCTGTGTGTAGCAGCTGGTAATTTGAGGATTGATTAAATTCTCTTTGAAGTAAATGTTTTAGGACTGGCAAAGGGTGATTGTCACTCTGCTGCTATTACAAATAGATGTCATGTTAAGGACATTGCCAAAAGCAACCAAAATATGGGCTCAGTGTGACACATACAGTGTAACAATGAGTATTAAAAAAGTATTTAAAAATGCAAATCACTATTTAGAAGATATTGTTAAGTATGTAGTCTGAAATAAAATAAGAACAGTGAAAGAAAAGAAAGTTCTTGCTCTTGTGAGGAAAATCTCTTGACTCAGTATTTCAATCAGCACTAAATACAAGCTAAAACCATTGAAATGTGGAAAATATTTATCTGCATACCTACTTGGGAGGTTACTGTATGCTGATTATTTTCCTGAATGTCCTTCATTTTCAGTACAGGATACTAATTCTACTACTGATTCTTCTGGGAAGAGTTATTTACAGCAATATGCTTTTTGCAAGACATATAAGTGTTACTTCTTCAGGATAATAGAATATCAGTTCCTCCAGATGTGATGAAAACAATGACTCACTGACAACATTTCATGCTTTTCAGAAAAAACTGAAAGATGAACGAGAAAAAGTCATTCCTGCCTTTAATCATCATTGTTGAATGTACTGCAACAATACTGTATGTTTGTTACAAAATACAGACAAAAATAGACACATAGGATAAAAGGACTATTAAACAAAGTAAGTATTTATCTCTCTTTTGGGAAATCCTCTGAGGTTTGATGTAGGGAGGATGGAAGTACAGACCAGAGAATCAATCATACTGCATCTGTTTTGACAAATGTATTTCTTTTGCTAAAAATATTCAATCAACAGTCCCAACCTTGCATTTTGTATACCCTTTATGCTTCTTAAAATTTGATTTCAAATGAGATACTATTTTCTGAAAAGTATCAAACACCATATTTGCTTTGTATGATAATTGGGAGGCAAATTACAGAATCAAATGGTGATGACTGGTTATAGCTAGACATATTTCTTTTAAAATATTCTTTCTATTCCCTCAGTAAGTCTCAAATATTATTCTAATACAAATAATCATCTTCAAAAGTTCTTACCTCACTGCTTCTATCAACTCTTACTTCCATTATGTTTCTGTGTGACCTTCTAGAATTTTGAGAAAAAATGTGAAATAAAAAAAACCCACATGGTTTCAGAATGCATTATTTTATAACAATGAGTTGTTTCTTCTTATTTATTACTATAATGAAAATGTGGAAAGAGATTTAATGTTGTGCTTTGATTCTGTTATTGAGAGTTTACTTAGCTGACAGTCTTTTTTTTTTTTTTGCTATGTTTTGAATACAGTACAATAGTTCAGTTGGAAAGAACATTCAAAGACCATCTAGACGAACTGCTTGGCCACTTCTGTGCTAACCAAAAAATGAAAAGTATATTAATAAGGTCATTATACAAATGCCTCCTAAATGCTGACCAACACAAGGCACTAAATGCCCCTCCAGGAAGCCTGTTCCAGTGTTTGACCCCTCTATTAATAAAGTAATGTTTCTTACTATTGTGTTTGTACTTCCCCTGGCACAGCATTGTGCTGTTCCCATGTGACCTGTCATCTGTGACCAGGTAGAAGAGACTGCGAACTGCGAACTCCTTCTGTACTTGTAGAGAGCAATGAGAACACCTCTCTACATTAGGAGAAATATAATCTTACTGTAGTTATGGATATTTATAATCTCTGTTAAATACAGAATCACTGAATCACAGGATCGTAGCAACTGGAAGGGACCTCTAGAAAACATCTAGTCCAACACCTCTGCTAAAGCAAATTCCCTACAGTAGGTTCCACAGGAAAGCATACAGGCAAGTTTTGAATATCTCCATAGAAGCACTATCCAGAACCTTTCAAGGTAGCTAGCTCCAGGGCTCCGCCATCCTCAAAGTAAAGCAGTTTTTCCTCATGTTTGCATGGAACTTCCTGTGTTACAGTTTGTGCCTATTGACCCTTCTCAAGTTGCTGGGCACTGTGAGCCTGGCTCCATCCACTCGATTCCCACCTATTAGATATTTATAAGGACTGATGAATCTCCTCCAGGCTGAACAGGCCTGGTCTGTCAGACTTTCTTCAGGTAGGAGATGAAGGACCCCAGTCATCTTTGTGGCCCTCTGCTGGACTGTCTTAGGAAGTTCCCTGTCTTTCCTGAACTGTGGAGCCCAGCACTAGACACAGTATTTCAGATGTGGCGTCACCAGGACAGAGTGGAGGGGAAGGAGAACGTCCCTTGACCTTCTGGCAACAATTCCTAATGTGCCCCAGGATACTAGTGGTCTTCTTGGCCATAAAGGCAGATTGCTGGCTCCTGGTCAACTTGCTGTTCACTAAGACACCAGCATTCTTCTCTGCAGAGCTTCCTTCCAGCTAAGTCAAGGTTGACAGCATCCACTGCTCTCCCCTAATATTGGTCAGAACATCATAGAAGGCTACCAGAGTGCTCAAGCATGATTTCCCCTTCATGAATCCATGTTGACTACTCCTGACAATCTTCTTTTCTTCTACTCAGTTGATGATGACCTCCAGGATGAACTTTCCCAGCACTTGTCCTGTGATAGAGGTGAGGCTGACTGTCCTGTAGTTTTCTTCTTGCCCTTTTCAAAGATTGGTGTGCCACTAGCTATCTTCCAGACCTCACACATCTCTCCTGTTCTTCATGATCTTTCAAAGATGATAGAGAGTTGTTTGGCAATCACTTTTGCCAGCTCCCTCAGCACTCAAGGGTGTATCCCACCAGGAACCATGGACTTGTGCAGCAAGTTTGCCTAGGTGATCTCAGAAAAGCTTCTCCTTGACCAAGGGGAAATCTTCCTTTCCCCAGACTCTCTCTTATCTCCAGGATCTGGGTTTCTTGACATGGGACACCTCTAAGTAAATCCCTGAAGAATTCAAATTTGGCTACCTCCTGAAGTCCAGGGCTGCAATCATACTTATTGCCTTGTTTCTTCCATGTTTCCTCCACTTTGCCATGTTTGCTGCAACTAAGGCTGCCTCTAACCTTCATGTTCCCAACCAGTCCTTTTTTGTTTGTAAGAACAAGATCCAGCGGCACATTTCTCCTCTTTGGCTCCTCCACCACCTGCATCAGAATGCTATCTTTCACATGCTGCAGAAACCTCCTGGACTGTGTGTGTCTCGCTGCATAATTTTTCGAGGAAATATCAGGGTGGTTGAAGTGATCCATGAAAACCAGTACCTATGATCTCAAGGCTACTTCAAGCTGTCTGTAGAAGACCTCATCAACTTCTTCCTTCTGATAAGGTGGCCTGTAATGAACACTCACAAAAGTGTCAGCCATAGTAGCCTTCCCTTCTGCTCTTCTCCACTCATTTGCCATCCATCCCTAGGAAGAATTCAATACATTCCAGTTGTTCTCTCACATAAAGAGCAGCTCCACTGCCCCACCTTGCTGGTCTGTCTTTCCTATAAAATGCATAGTCATCCGTGTCTGCATTCCAGTCATGCAAGCTGTTGTCATCATTCCTCCCTGATAATAATACGATCATGGCCCTGCAACTGCACACAGTTCTTCCTGCTTATTCCCCATGCTGCATGCATCAGTAGACAGGCACTTCAGAGGATAAAAGGGAGCAGAGAATGCAGGTTTCCCTAGAGGGATGCAAGAAGACCCCCCATAACTGTACATATGCTTAAGGTGGTGGGCCTTCTCGCTCACATTGTGGAAGGCAGCTAAAGGACATATGTCACTATTGTGGTCGGCCTTGGTGATTCCTATATTCTCTATTTCAGTGAAAACTTTTATTTGGAATTTTATTAGATTGTCTGTGCTTAAGAAGAAATACTTCACTGTTTTCTCTCATAGTTCCTGATTGCACTGAAGTCTCCAATATTTCTGATTTTTCATCAGGTATCATTTCTAAAACTATTTTTAAAATTCTAAGAGTAAAATTTATGTAATCATTTAAATATGAAATATCTTTTTCTCCTCCTGAATTCAAAGAATATAAGGGTTTTTTTTAAGGTACCATTTTTTCACTTACAAAATAAAATACAGAATGTAACCTGTTGAAATGACTGTGTTTCTTACAGCACTAGAGGTAGAATCGATTAACATATTAAAGCTGTCACTGAAAAAAAAAAACAAAGAAATCACATGTTTCTTCCAATACACATCCACCACCCACAGAGGTCTTCAAGGCCAGGCTGGATTGGGCCCTGGATAACCTGATTTAGTGGGTTGGAATGGCAGTGTTCAGAATGAAATGATCATTAAGACCCATTCTGATTCAAGCCATTCTATGATTATATGATATCATGTCTTATATTAGGAATTACACCACTGTTCTATTAAAGTCATTATATTAGTCATCTGGAGAAAAGGTAAAAACTTCCATGCTATTGTAAAAGTGGGAGAAGGGGAATACTATTATTAAGAGCAGAAGGTCCCTGACCTTTATATTATATTGTCTCTTTCAAACTAAACACTAAACTAAACACAAACTAAAAGTAATAACTGAAATGTGGGAAAGTCAGTGCTCAAATCAAGTCAGAATAGAGGCAATCTCACTTTGAATTTGGCAAAATGAAATTTGTGTCAAACAAGATATCATATGTATAGAACAACGTATCTTAAGAGAGAAATCCTAGGTTTCTTTGGTAGTGGGGCAAAAGGGGAATTTACATTGGGCTTTTGTCTCTGTGTCAAAAAAATGGTCATTTAATTGCATCTTCTTCATAATGGTTTTGCATGGTCTCCCTGAAAGTGAATATCCCTTCTTTGTCTTGTGGGTAAAAGGAGGAAAGTTAGGTTTGCTCTCTGTGTGTTTAAGTATTTTATGTCTTGATACAAGATATTTAAGTAAATATGGGTCATCAACACTTGCTGAATGTTTATGGAGACCAAACAGTGGATGCCAGCACAGTGAGGCAGTGGATGGTGAGCTTCAGAAGTGGCGACAACGACAGTGTCTTATTTCTGTCTTTGCAGACTTCTACGTGTGTGGCATGCAGGCTCTTGTTCACTACTAGTGAAAATGCACAGCTAATGGTGGCAATGATGTTGAAAAACAGTGTTTTGTAGCTGAGTATTTGCTCTATCAAATGGTGTTATTGTGCTCTTCATATCCATTGTAGTTTCCATGGAAATAAGTAGGAGGCATTACTTTTGGAGCAAGCTACATAGGTCTGATACCACACACAATAACAACAGCAGCAAGACCTATAAATAAATGGCTTACTATAAGCCAGGCTACGCTATGCAGCTTGTATTC
Source organism: Numida meleagris (assembly GCF_002078875.1). Classification (NCBI taxonomy): domain Eukaryota; kingdom Metazoa; phylum Chordata; class Aves; order Galliformes; family Numididae; genus Numida; species Numida meleagris. The sequence continues at coordinate 269,146 of NW_018364408.1, read as the reverse complement.
GGTTCTACTTTCATTCCTCATACTTCACGCAATAGAGTTGCTTTGTACTATTACAAAGAGCCTCTCCATGGTAACCAAAGCAAAAGCTGAATTTGTACTTACAAAAGACAATGCTAATAGTACTCTTACAATTGCACACTGTGTATGTACAATAGTTATTACTAGAACATTTATGTAAAAAAAAAAATTCTTTAAGTATGAAAATTAGCTTACCTACTCCAACTTCAGTGCATATCACAGTTACCCTTTCAAGATCATCTGTCACTTTACATGTCACACTGTTGCTGAAAAGAAGAAGGAAAAAAAAAAGAAAGATATGTTCATCTCTATGCTGAATTGTTCATTTCTCCTCTGCAAAGGAACAAAATCACTGGATTGTTCTGTTACTGATCTTACTTTTTCCTTTCAGGTAAAATGTCGGAGCTGAATCATGACTTCCTTAGTGCAGGTCCTTTTTTGTTAGAATGAAATGCATAATCAACAGTTAAAATAATTGAGTTGTTTTCTTCATCTTTTGTTTCGTAGACCTAAGATGTCTTTGTTTGTAAATCAGATAATCAGCACTGCTGCATTGTTTCTCAGCCGACAGGTGTATGGTGTACAACATCAATCACATTTTCTTTAATATTGCTACCTTTTTATATCAACATTTTATTGAATTTTCAAACAATAATTACACAATAAATGATGAAACCAACTGAATTCCATACTGCCACTGACTAACAATCAAACACATAAATGCTAGTAATCAACACACCTGTTAAGTGGCTTTCTCAGTATGACTTATAACAACAACAGTGTCCTCATTTGTATAGGGAAGATGGAAAATAAAAATGTAATAGGGGAGAAAAGCAACAACAAACAATGGAGAAAGCTCAAATATTTTTTGTTACTATAATATGTAAACATGAACACAAATGAGCCAAAGGATAAAAAATTCCTGCTGTTCTCACATTAATTGAGATTTAGAGGAAGAAAGCATGTGTTCTGTGATTATCTACAACTTTTCTGTGTGGAAGGAACTCCCTCTCTGCCTGAAAAGCATTCAAAGACTAAATTTAGATAGGAATATCAGCTTTTCTTGATTAACTGCTTAGTTGAAAGGTACGTGAGACTTAGTAATGTCTAATCTGTATCAGCCACTAGAGAAAAATATTCACATTTGTCTGCTGTTTTTGAAGGGAAAGAAAGATCTTACAAAGTATTTGCCAAACATACTGTGAGTAGGAATACTACTAGTAAATTTCTACATATTGCATTCAGTGCATTCTATGGTGGGTTGTTAAATAGGGTGGGGAAAAAAATCATTTTGCCAAAGTACTTACATACATGCATACATACCAGAAACTGTATAATCTTCTTCATATATAGCAGAATAGAAGTTAGTAGCACTGCTTTCATAATTGGTTGCTCCAAAAGTAATCCTCCTACTTATTTCCATGGAAACTACAATGGATATGAAGAGCACAATAACACCATTTGATAGAGCAAATACTCAGCTACAAAACACTGTTTTTCAACATCATTGCCACCATTAGCTGTGCATTTTCACTAGTAGTGAACAAGAGCCTGCATGCCACACACGTAGAAGTCTGCAAAGACAGAAATAAGACACTGTCGTTGTCGCCACTTCTGAAGCTCACCATCCACTGCCTCACTGTGCTGGCATCCACTGTTTGGTCTCCATAAACATTCAGCAAGTGTTGATGAAGGTCAATGGCTTCCATTTTCTCAACATGGAGGAATTCAATTCCATACCAGACACCGTTTTGTCAGACTGCCCCTCTGCTTCCATTTGTAACATGGCAACAAAAATTTAATGGAATATTGGTGGCTATGCTCAACTTCTACTGCCATACCACCAATATCCACTGTTGGGAAACACTGCATGCCTGGTAGCGCGTAGCTGACTTTTCTCAAAGATTTACGGTATGACCTTACATAAGAAGTAAGCTGTGTATGTGTGGAATTCACTGCTTGTAGTGCTTTAATTAACAGCAGGTGCTGTGCTCAAAAATAGCCTGGGAAATGATATTGTTTTGAGACACTTCGTTTTGAGACACTTCTGATATTTGTGGGGCACCTATCTTGTTCTGATATTTGTGGGGCACCTGTCTTGTAAACAAGTGTGCTATATAAGAAAGGGCTGCTGCCCTAATAAATGAAGCTCTTTGAACTCACACTGAGTTGCTGCTTCCCATGCGGGTGGGCGGGGGTTTGTCTTTTCCCTTTGCCGACTGTCAGGGTGACCCTGTGTCCAAGTGTTTTCCTAAAATCCACCTCTGACATACTGGGCCTACATAATAATATAAGAGGCATTACTTCCAGAAGAGTACCTCATATGTATGTTCTTTCTCCTACTGACTGATAATGCCATGTATATACTGATAAATTTGAACTTCAATATTATGTAGAAAAGCCTGCCTAAGCAATGAAAATATATTCCTGATCAGGGAGGTAATTTACTGCAAACTTTCCTCTGCATGGTGTATTTTCTCTTAATTGAGCTGGTCACCACCTGCTTGCATGTGGGTGATGATCAGAGATATATTAACATCTGATGACATCTAGCAAATGAGTGTGCATGGGGTAGAACTGAATATACTGCGATGCTGCGAACACACATAAAAGTGAAGGGGAGTCCAGTCTGGTATTTTTCAAGACACTGGATCTCAGATTATTTCTGTATAGGTCTAGGCTTAATTCCTGCACTATCCCACTGTATGTATCCCACTAATAAATTGGCTTCACGTTTTATTTAAGTCTTTGTTGCTTCTGTGTTTTCAGAAACAGGAACAATAGCCAGCATGCATGAAATCTTTATGGTCTTTGAAATACTAATTTTGTATAACACACAATTATTAAAACACCTCAAGGCAAGCATAATTTTAATATTTCAAAATATTGTATTTGATTCTAGCTGGCATATTGACAAAAGGCATCAGAAATGTGCTAGTTCTCAGTCAATGTTTTCCTACTTTTCTTCTGCACAATGGGAAAATCTGCATTGTACAATCATGTGCAGTATCTTCCTCTGTATTGGAAGAAAAGCTTCACATTATAGGCCTTTTGCTTGTTTGACTTGTATACATTTCAGAATGCTCCAAAATCTAATTCATCTTCACTTATAGGGAAAAAAATCAGAGATGAATACTAATGGGGTTCATCTTATTTTCTCTGACAGGATCTCACATTTGATGATCTATTAACAGCTGTAGAAAGGAATATGCTTTGAAAATCTCATGCTGTGGGCACTTTTATGTAAGTTGAGGCTAAGTATGAAATACGAAGTCACTTGATCTCTCTCCTAACTAGCAACGCATATTTATACTTGTCAACGGTTTACGGGCGTTAGGCCCGATTCCGTGACAAAGGGGACGGGGGACTCAAGGGCCCATGTCCCGGGAAAAGGGGAAAGGGGAAAAGGGTAGGGAGATGGCCCTGAGAGCAAAGAACAGCGGCAACAATCTGAGGAGAAACAAACTAATTTACTAAATAAAATATCGGAATGCAAAA
>NW_018364408.1:221371-258660 GCF_002078875.1 Numida meleagris | reverse complement strand
TTTATACTGCGAGCTTTTATCTTTTCCCTCCGGCTGGAAAATGGTAACAAAGGAGCAAAGTACCGTGGGGACTGTAGTAGTCCTTCTCTTCTGAGAACTAGGTATGTCCACTACATGATGTTATGATGTGGAATACCAATAACCGAAAATCACAAAACCATGACAATACTGTAATTTTATTTACCTGGAGAAAAATACAAATGTTGTGTTGCTAGCATTTCCATGTGAAAGATTGCGACATTAACATTCCTATTTTTAAAGATATGTAACTCAGCTATAAAAAAAAATTGCTTTAGGAAAACTTTTGTTGTTCACGAACTAAAATTAAATATAGTATCATACTGGATAAAAGAGTGGAAGTAGAAGAAAAGAGGGGGAATGTCTTGACGGAAAATTAATAACTTTTCCTCCAGTCATAATTTATAGCTCTTTAACAGATAAAAATGCTATAATTTTAAAAACAAAAAAAGTTTTAATTTATAGAATGGTTTCACCACAGAATTCTGGAAAACAGCAACATTTTAACTCTAATAAATGCACATACACAGTAACTGATTTCTGAAGTCTGCTTCTATCCTGAAAAATGGGTTACTTTTGGCCTTGCAACTGCTCATGTTGTAGCCCAATGGAAGCTTATATTTTCGGAAAGAGATATGGAAGGAAGCAAAAACTTGGGTAGAAGGTAAAAAGAAAATTTAAAAGGCATGAAGATGAGGTAAATTAGGAAAAATAAAATGTGAATATTACTTGACAGAGAATAGCAAAAATGAAAAAAAAAAACCTTCATCTTTGCTGTAAAGAAAACCAAAACCAGTATGAAATAGTGAGTGATAAGTAGAAAAGTTAATGGAAACCTGAACAACAGCAGACAAAAGCATAAAATCATACATAGAACAAATATGAAATGCTGCAAGAAAATAAAAGCATACATGAAAGCCAGAAAGAAACTAAAGGGTACATAATGTTTTAATTTTAATAACTTCTCTAGAAAGCATTAGAGCTCTAACAGCTATTTCTAGAGTAACAAGAGCACTGACTATTCCAGAACTAACTAACATCTTTTCCTGGACAAATTTGGGGCCTGGAAAAAGTGATTAGAAAATTCTAGGTTTTTCTCATACCAAGATCCTACTAGAAAGATTCTGTTTCTGAAGTCCTCCATGTTCAGCAATACCCACTAGAATATTGTATTAGAAAATAAGCAGAGATTTGGAATAGTTACAAGTCTAGCTTTCAGTCTTCCCTTCAGAAAATACAGACCCTTTGCTTCTGTATTGCTGTTACACAGACCCTACATCCCCTGTTGCTGAAACCCTCAAGTTTAAAGAAAATATCAGATATAACTTTAAAAAAATGATTCATCAGATTAATATTGTGAAACGATATTAATGTTGTGTACAAAGTGATGGTTCAATAAGGGGACTTCGCAGAGCCAAACTATGTTGTGAAATACTCAGTCTCATTATAATTAAATATTAAATTTTCAGACAGTCGTCGCGCAATAGCTTCATTAAGCAAAAATGTCCAAACTTCTTTTACTTTCCATTATTAAAATGTATGCCCACATATATTCAGATTGAGTGGTGCATGCTAAGAGTACAGGCCTTGAAACAATATTGGTTTTCAATGGGTTTTATTATTTACTGTCATAGTTAGTCTTTCTAGTGCAAAATTTAATGCATAAAAATAACTCTGGGACCAAAATGAAAGTAAGTAGTTGCAATGGATGAAATTGTTCACATCATTAATAGTTTGAGGAGGGGAGCTAGCTGAGAAACCATTATTTGTTCTAAACATCTCTCTTACTTTGTATTCTTTTATATCACTTACTTTGAATTGCAATATCCGTTTCCATTGTTGTATTTAAATTATTAATAATGCAGTCATTATTGGAGGAAAGCTTCTGATTTTTGAAATCCTTCATCTGAAATTTTTAGAGAGTTTAAACATTAAATGGTAATGGGAAATATCTTCCGTAGCACATCAGTATTATCTGAAGAACCTGGCAATATATAGCATGAACGCTATATCTCTCTCTTCCACCAAGATTAAGAGGAAGATTTTAGGAATGCTAGGCTGAGCAGAAAATGAAATTGGAGAGTTTATGGAGTAAAACATTATCTTTATTTATCAAATATTATATATATTTATCAAATGTAATAACATCAATTAGCATTGAGTTTCATTCTGATCATTGAACAAGGCCATGCTTATAGCAGTTAAACCAGACAAACAAAAGTTTTGGCCAGACTTTGAACAAAGTTGATATTCATGTTGAAGATTTGTTCATAAGACTTGTGCAAAAAATTACATAGAGGTGCTGGAGCAGGTCCAAAGAACGGCAACAAGACTGGTGAAGAGCTTGGTAAATATGCACTATGAGATCTGACTGAGGGCACTGGGGCTGTTTAGTCTGGGGAAGAGGAGGCTGAGGGTTGACCTTATTGCTCTCTTCAAACACCTGAAAGATGATTGCAGTGAGAGTGGGGTTGGTCTCTTCTCACTGGTGACAGGTGACAGGACAAGGGGAAATGGCCTCAAGCTGCCCCAAGGGAGGTTTAGGTTGGATATCAGGAAAAACTTCTTTACAGAAAGGGTTGTTAAGCACTGGAATAGGCTCCCCAGGGAGTTGAGTTGACTGGTTGAGTCACCATCCCCGAATATGTTTAAAAACCGTTTGGATGTGGTGCTCAGGGACATGATGTGGTAGTGGGTTGTTAGGATAGTATAGTTAGGTTGCAGTTGGACTCGATGATCTTGAAGGTCCTTTCCAACCTGAGCAATTCTATGATTCTATGATTCCATATGCAAGATAGATGAGAAAGACTGCTTTCATTATCGGTGCAGAGAAAATTGTTGTTGTTTTTTTTTTCTGTTTGAGAAACTTGAAAACAGGTTTCCGGTAATTCATACAAATAGGAAATTAAAAAGAAAGGGATTCTTTCTGTCATGTCTCTTTAAATCAGTACAATTGCTCTAGCCTTATTTTTTCATGGGAAACCTAGTGTTAGTAATGCAGGCAGCCTGTTGTGGCCAAAACAGTAGTTCCATAAAACAGGGTAGTGGTAATGATGTCTATGAACCCCATCGAGATAGCTCGAAATTTGTGACAGTTGCTTAATGAAATTACGACTTTCTTTTTTACCTGGAAACCTTTTAATTTCATTAATTGGATGGTATATTATGCTGACATAATACATGGTTAATACATCTGTGCTGTGTCATTTTTAGTTTCAGTTTCTATGCTCTTGATATGTTTATTTACTGGGAGCAATTACCCTTTTTGGAAGTGTTATATATTCTCACTAGCTAAAATGGCCCTTGGAAGTTAAAATAATTAAGTATTCTATCATACTGACAACAAGCCTTACCTGATAAAAATCTGAGCATTAACTAAAAGGTAGAGTTTGTTCTACAGGAAAGGTTGGTATGTGTCACTGAGTACCACAAATGGTTTTACAAGGAGCTAATTGTTCCATTTGTCTTAACTCACATAATTAGAAGACTTGGTCACTAAGCCTGCCAACTGTGCACTATCTTTGCATCCACAGCAAGCTGCAGTATAACAAGAAATGGGATTTACAGCTGATCTTTGTTCCACAAATAAAGTTAGTGCATCAAGATTTGGAAAATGACAGCAGTAATACTCCCCTAGTAAAGCTGGGGCTTAGACTTGCTATACTTATTAAAAAGCCTATTCATACAAATTAAATCCATGCCATACCCTGGCCTCTGATGACAGCTCCATTTTTTTTCTTGTCTGGTTTGAATTACCTCAAGTCTGTACCCAGAAAGAATTTATCCCTTTCAAGAGACTTCTCCAAGCCTATAATAAATTCACATGGGTCGTCCCATCAATGAAGTGAATTTACATTATTATTTCATTATGAGAAGGAATGAGAAGGAAAGAAAGAGGATTAGATCTCTTGTAGCATTGGCAGTGCCTAATTCAACCTGAGCACAATTAAAGCTGGCATTTATGACTTTAACTGTCAAAGAAAACTAATTGTAAACTGAGAGCCGTGGATAATTATGGCCTTTGCTATTAAACCATTTTCTTCCTATTTATCACAGGGCAAACTACAGACAATACTACTATTTACATTTAGCTCTCTGGTTACTTGGAGCCTATTTATGCAAATGAAAATTGATTTAGATTCTTAAATTGGTGGCTTGATGTAAACCTAGTTTCAGTCATGTAAAAACGATGAAAAAAGAGGCACTTTTGCTGCAACATCCATGACACTACATTTCATATCGTCTCACTTATATTCTGGTTTTAGCATCTGTCTGTTTAATTTATTTCACATGAATGCTACTGAAGAAGTTACTTAAACTACCCTCTTACCAGAGGTATTTTCCTTTGTCTTCTATGATCATTCATATGTTGCTTGCCCAGTTTTATTTTCTGGAGCTGCATACACCATAGTTTAATACATTTATTTATTAAAACAAGGTCCCGAGACTCTGAAAGAAAGTTTTGATAGTAATAATTGGTTTTGTGTCTTTTGTCATAAAATGGCTATGGGAGTAGGGTGGTTTTTTTTTTTTTTTTTTTTTTGCCTTGTTACTATTTTTGTCATCGTATTTTTTTTCTTGGAATGGATTCCAGGTAGGAGAGGTTAGACAAGTTGAAAGACGGAAATTCTAGATGTTGCAAGTGATAAAAGATACAACATTCAAACCTCTCTTGACCTACTGTTATCTGAAAACCAGAGTATATACAATTAAATTTTCAAAGGAAATATGAATAAAAAAGCCACACAAATATATACATATATATATGAAAAAAGTATGTTGGGAATAATTATTTATTATGTATCACACTAAAAGAGTTATGACCAACTAACAAGAGACAGAAAGAAATGCTATTATACAATAATGTATAATTACTCATTGTCACAGCATACTGCTGAGATAAAACGTTACCGGTTTAAAGAAGAAATGGGTTTACTGGATATAATCCTTGGACAAGAAATTTTTACATCTCTAGTTACTGGAGCTATCATCGTTGTCACTGTTTTCTATACTCCCTCCCTACAAATCTGCTGGGTACTGAGAGGTGGAAGACTTGTTAAATGAATATTTGGTGTGACAGTTTAATGTAATATTCATAGTTCTCAGGAGGAAAATAGTGCCAAGGGGCTTAGAAGGACTGATAATGAGACAAAAGCAATAATTTGAGGTGCAATAATTAAGACATCTCGTTGAGCAGTATTAGTCAATGAAATGAAAATTAGTAGATGGCAACAGGCAAAACAGAAGTGGAAATATAAAAATGACCTTAGGATGCAAGCTACAGTTAAGACACTGACTACTCTGTATTGTGACTCAGATCCTAACCTAAACATTTTTATGCATCTAATGATCATTATTTTTTTTCAGCTAGCTTTAAGGAACTAGCTCTTAGATAACATTTACCTGTGCATGAATTAAAAACAAAACAACAACAACAAACAAAAAAAACCCTGAAGGAGTAATTTTTGAGTCTAACAAAACTAGGAAAAACAAATATACAAACAAACAAAAAACTGAAACTGACTCTTTAGAATACAAATAAAAATGTTCCTTACCTACTCAGCAAAATAGAAAATGATTCAATCCTTCCCCTGTTTAAACTAATACTAGAGTTTCAATAACAGAAAAAAGATCAATCCTTACTTTTTCCAGGCGACCAAATCAAGAAAAAAAACAACTCAACAGACTTTGGGAATATATGCTCATATGTGATGAGTTTGGTCTGTGCTACACCTCTTTCAGCCCCTTGGATATGGATGCAAAATGCCATCATCTGGGGCTACACCAAATTTTTCTAGTTAATTACATAGCTAGTTGTAATAGTTACTTAAATTATTACTACTATAAAGTAGCCAGTTAAAATAATAACTGTAACCCAGTTGTAAATAGTTTAACATTCTTATCTGCTGGTTGCCAGCAATATGAATGAATATCTGTATAGAGTCATCTAGACACAAAGAGGTACAAAATAGAAACAAAATGAAAAAATCTGAAAAGACAAGAGGTAATGGCTTTAAGTTATGCCAGGGGAGGTCCAAGTTGGATAATAGGAAACCTTTCTTCCTAGTAAGAGTGGTGAGGCATTGGAACAGGCTGCACAGGGAGATGGTAGAATCACTGTCCCTGGAGGTGTTCAAGAAAAGTGGAGATGTAACACTGAGGGACATGCTTAGTGGGCATGGTGGGGATGGGCTGGTGATTGGACTAGATGATCTTTTCCAACTTTAATGATTCTGTGATTCTATGATATCTTTGGATGTGTTGAGTTAGAAAGGTTCAAATTAAGATATAAGATAGTTCATATTCAGTCTGGACTTCTTTGTTCTTTTTGTCTTACTTACAAATTCAGATATATGTGGACTCATTGCTCTCACTGCAAGCACAATTAATTTAGGCCGTAACACCAATAATCTGTGTTTGCCTGATGTTATTTGTTTCCTGTGAAATGGCGTGTGCTATTTCTAATTAAGTGGGCTGATAACTGAATCTGTTTAGATGCCAAAATAATTGTCGACAGTCCCACATCAGCTTTTAGGTTTACAAATGGGCATGATACCCAGGCCAATTAAATTACTCCAGTTTAAATTGGATACCAGCTTTCATCCATAACAAAAGTTTAAGTTGAACCTGCAGGTTCTGACAGTCAGGTTTGATACAAACAGGCTTTTTGCCTAGAAAAGTTATATCTTTAACTATAGTTTAGGAAAGTTACATAATTCATTACTTAAATGGTACAAATTTTACCTACTGTAATTGGAAATGACATTTTAGATCAACTAATCGATACAGAGTAGGACTTAAAAGTTTAAAAGATTGTTATGTAGGTTAAAAAACGTAATGATGTTGAAACACTAATGTCAGTCTAAATGGTACACTGGTAAAAATATGGATTAATGGCAGTAAATTTGTAAATACTAGCAAACACACCGGTAAAGGTACTAAAGTGTAAAGCAATCAGTAACAGTAAATGTTACATGAGAGACTGTTTCTTGTTTATTTCTCCTGTGCAGATGAAACAAATTTATTACAAGAAATATCTAAGAATTAATTTGGGCATGTGGATCTAGATCGCCTAGCTTCTGAAATCTAGACCTCTGTATCTAACTCCCCAGTGATCACCCAAAAGCAGTAATTACTCTTGGAAGGCTGAGATTCATTTTCCACAGCAGAAACAGCTTTAGTTACTACTGCTCTTCATTAATTCTTCATTCCTTCAGGAGGTGACAGATACTTCCATTTTGTTCATCTTCCATTACAGTCCCTCTCACCTCATATTCCAGCTTCTGTATTATTTTTTTCCTGTATTAAATTCTATCTCACTCAGCAAAGTTACTGGTAAGGAAATGGTGATGTCAGAGACTGAAAGTCAAATCATGTATTTTTGGAGCTGAAAATTTAAATGAGTGAAAGCTGCCGGTGGAAGGTTGTATGTACAGCTTGAAGTTCACACAGCCCCGTTATTAGTTCAAACAACATGTGCTCCTAGAGATACTATGATACCTGATGAAGATCAATTTGTTAGAGAGTTGTTGAGAGTTAGACATGCTTTTTTTTCTTTTTTCCTATAAAATAAATGTGAGTTTAAGTTCTGCAGAACCATGCGCCCTGGGGCTACATAAACTAATCTAAAAGTTAAACATGTTTTCATGATTCAGGGTTTGATAATAGTTATTTATATTTCTGAGCATGAATAGAGAAGCTCTGAAATTGTCTACATGTTAGTTCTCAACTCCTCAATCAAGGTGAATTTCTCAACTATGACAGTTGTGAATTTGGCTGAGCAGTGTTTTTTGTTTCTTTTTTAAATGAATTTGTTTGCTTTAATCATTGTTGGTTCTTTTTTCTTTCTCCCAAAAAATCATTATTGGTGACAGACTAATGTACACTGCAGAAGAAAAAAGATTTCTTATCTTAAAAAAGAGTAAACTGTTAAGCAGTTTTAAACATTTATTGCTATAATCTATTATATAATAGATTAACAGGTCTCTCTAGGAGAGTGTGATGGAGACTTCAGGCAAATCCATGAACTTCAGATATTCTAAATAAACAATAATTTGAAAACCATGTGTGTGCTGGACAGCAAAAAAAACAAAAAACAAAAAAAAAAAACAAGCATGACAAGCACCTAAAGAGTGTTGATTCTCCTCCTCAGCTCATCTGCGACCCCATGTGGAATACTGAATCCAGATCTGGGGTCCCCAGTGCAAGAAAGATGTGGAGTTGTTGGAGAAGATCCAGATAAAGGCCACAAAAGTAGTCAGAGGAGTGGAACATTTCTCCTTTGAAAAGAGGCTGAGAGTGTCGAAGTCATCCATCCTGGGAAAGAGAAAGCTCTAGCGAGATCTAGGGAGATTCACATGAGCCCACTTTTCAAGTCTGTCCAGGCCCCTCTGGATCACATCCCTTCCTTCTATTGTGTCAACTGCACCACTCAGCTTGATGTCATCATCAAAACCTGCTGAAGGTACACTTGATCCCACTATCTATGTCACTGATGAAGATGTTCAAGAGCACTAGTACCAAGATGGAACCCTGGCGGACACCACTCCTCACGGGTCTTCACCTGGACATAGCTCCATTGCCTACAACACTGTCTGTGACCTTTGAACCAACTCTTTAACCATCAATTAGTCCAGCTCTCAAATCTGTATCGCTCCAGTTTAGCAGTAGGAATATGGTGTGGGACTATGTATCTCAAAGGCCTTGCAGAAGTCCAGGTATATGATGTCAACTGTCCTTTCTTGGTCCACTGGTGCAATCACTCCATTGTAAAGGTCAGCAGATTGGTCAGACATGACCTCTCCATGGTGTAGCCATGCTGCCTGTCTCAAACCACCTCCTCATTTTGTACGTGTCTTAACATAGTTTCTGGGAGGATCTGCTCCATGACCTTTCCTGGCAGAGACAGGAGGCTCACCAGCCTGTAGTTTCCTGGATATTCCTTTCTCCCTTTCTTAAAAATTAAAGTGATATTTCCCTTTCTCATTCCATTGCAAACTTCACATGGCAGCCATGGCTTTTCAAATATGATGCCATGTGCCTTGGCAACGACACCAGTCAGATCCTTCAGGACTCTGGAATGGGTATTTTCTGGCCCCATAAACTTGTACACATTCAGTTTCATGAGGTGGTCTCACATTTACTCAGCTCTTTCACTGGCAGGGATTTTTCTTTCTTGAACCTGCCTCGAGGTTCAGCGACAAAAGAGGTACATGAAGCTTGACTGTTAGTGAAGACAGATGCAAAGAACTCAATGAGTACCTCAGCCTTCTCTGTGTGTGCTGAAGCCAGTTCGCCCTTTTCATTTTTCAGAGGGGGTACACCCTCCAGCGCCCATCTCTTGAGACAGATGTATCTAAATAATTATTTTGCACTTCTCTTGCCAAGTTCAGTTCCATTGGTGCCTTGGCTTTCCTGATCCCATCTATGCATGAATGGAGGGCATTCTTGTATTTTTTCCTGTTTCTACTGCCTGTACTTTTCTTTCTTATCCTTCAGTTTGACCTGGAGGTCCTTGTTCAGCCATGACAGTTTCCTGCCTCCTCTGCTTGATTTCTGATGCTGGGGAAGGGAGAGTTCCTGTGCTTTCAGAATGGTGTCCTTAAATACCTGCCAGCTCTGTTACACGTTTATGTCCCTAGGGACAAGTTCCCAGGGGATCTCATTCAATAACTCCTTAAACAGATGGAATTTTGCTTTCCTGAAGTTTAGGGTCCTGACTCCACTCTTTGCCAGGCTCATATTCGTTGAGATCACAAACTCAACCAGGGCATGGGTGCTACAGCCCAGATTGTCTGCAGTCTTAACCTCTTTAATGATCTCCTCTGCACTGGTGAGCACCAGTCCTGTAATGCATCACCTCTGGCTGTTCCGTCCAATATCTGGACCAGGAAGTTATTCTTGACGGAATCCAGGAGTCTCTCAGATTCCTTGCAGCTCATTGTGTTTCTCTCCCAGCAGATATCAGAATGGTTGAGATTCCCCATCAGGATGAAAGCCTTCTAGTGTGATGCCTCTTGTAGCTGAAACAAAAAGACAACTAGCTCCACTTGATCGGGTGTCCTGTAGTAGACCCTAACTGCCAGCTGTTCTTTCTTGGTCTGGTCCCTAATTCTAACCCACAAGCTCACCACTTGGTCATGGCTATTTCTTAGAGGTAGCTCTAATGCCTCTTATTTCCATGGACACCTGTCATGGTTTTATGATTTTTGTTATCGATGTTCCACATAATAACTTCATGTAGTGCACTGGGAGTTAAAGAGTTAATGCTCCAGTTCAGTAGATTGTGGACAGTTCTGGGTACCTTGTTCTCAGAAGAGAAGAACTACATACCCCAGAAGATTTTGCGTTATTCTGTTTCCATTTTCCATTCAGAGGGAAAGACAAAACTGTTCACAGTTCACAAGACGTCCCCCTTTTCCCTTTCTGCTCGTCTCAGCAGTGTGTGTGGATAGCTCTCTTGCCTTCAGCATTAGAGTAAGGCCTTTTGCTTCTGGACGCTCTCTCTCTCTTTGATTTATTAGCCTCAATTCCAATTATATTGTATTATATTGTGTTATCTAGCAGTCTTATATCTTATTTAGTAAATTAGTTTGTTTCTCCTCAGATCGTTGCCACTGTTCTCTTTTTAGCCCCATTTCCCTACCCTTTCCCCTTTTCCCCTTTCCTCTTTTCCAGGACGTGGGTCTGTGGATTCCCCCGCCCCATTAGTCATGGAACCAGGCCAAACCGCCTGTAAACCACTGACACATACTACAACAGATACAAAGATCACAACAACACCATTTGATATAATACATTCTCAGCTGCAAAACACTGTTTTTCAACATAATCACCACCATTTTCATCAACACTGAACAAGAGCCTGCATGCCACACTCACAAAAATTTGACTGAATGGAGATTACCCACTGTCACTGTTGCCACTGCTGAAACACAACACCCATCACCTCCCTTTGCTCACATCCACTATTTGGCCTCTATAAACATTCAGCAAGCATCAAGGAATGTTAATGATTGCAATTTTTACCAGATTGAGGGATTCAATTCCATATCTTTGCTTTATATACACTTCCACATCAGATGCCATTTGTCATACAACAACAAAATTTAATGGAATATTGGTAGGAATATTCAACCTCTACTGCCATACTACCAGTGTTCACCTCTGACATACTGGGCCAACATAATAAAAAAGGAGGTATCATCTTCAAAGCAGTCCTTGTATGAACATGCCTGTAAAACAAAGTCAAAACAGAAAGTCAGATCTACTGAAGTTTTCAAGATACTATGCTGACATGGCTCTACTGATTTCAGAAGCACCTACACATTTAATATTTCTCTCAATAGAACTTCTACTGTAACAACTTTGTTTAAATATTTGATAGTTGTTTTTTTTTAAAATCATCCTCTGCAGGAACACAGACTGGCAAAGAAGCACAGAGTAGTAAAAACATTAAGTGGTAACTGGAGTCAAGTCTTCATCTGCAAAAAGAAAGGCTACTAACAAAACTTACTAACAGAATTAATAGATATGAATATAATAAATTTTTAAGACAGTGTTTGTTGTAAAGTGAAGGATGAAGTAAAGATCAAAAAGATACATTTAGTTTTCATAAGATGAATAATCTAATCTTACTGCACAGTTGGGGTCCCACTGGTATTAACAGAAAAATTAACAGAATCACGAAATGGCATGAGTTTCAAGGGACCACAAAGATCACCTAGTTCCAACCTCACTGCTGGGAACAAGTTCACCCCACTTATTAGATCAAGCTGCCCAGGGTCCCATCCAATCAGACCTTGAATACCTCCAGGGATGGGGCATCCACAGCTTCTCCAGCCAACACGTTCCAGTGCCTTACCAACCTCTAAGGAAATAATTTCCTCCTAAATCTAATCTAAATCTGCCCTCTTTTAGTTTAAAACCATTTCCCCTTGTCTCATCACTACAAGAGCAAATAAAAAGCCAGTTTCCCTCCTGTTAAGTACTGAAATGCCTCAAGGAGATCTCCCTGAAGCCTTCTCTTCTCCACAAAGAACAAGTCCAGCTTTCTCAGCCTGTCTTCATAGGAGAGGTGCTCCAGACCTCTGATCATCTTCGTGGCCTACTCAGGACCCATTCCAAGCGCTCCATGTCTTTCTTGTGGTGAATGTCCCAGGTGGAGCCTTATGAGGTCAGAATAGAAGGGGACAAGTAACTCCCACTTTCGGCTGGCCACCCCTCTTTCAGTGCAGTCCAGGACAGAGGTGGCCTTCCAAGTTGCTAGCGCACACTCCTGACTCATCCGAAGCTTTCCATACACCATAAACATCAATTCTTCTCCACAGGGCTGCTCTAAATTATTCATCCAGACTGTACTCACGTCTGCTACTGTCCCAACACAACTATAGCATCTTGCGCTTGAGTGTGTTGAACCTCATTCCATTCATGTGGGCTCACTTCTCAGTCTTGTTCAGGTCCCTCTGGATGGCATAACTTCTTTATGTCTTATCAACTGTACCATTCATCTTAGTGTTGTGAGAAAATTTGATAAGTACATTCAATCCCACTGTCTAGATCATTGATAAAGATGTTAGAGAGCAATGGTGCCAAGGTGGACCTCTGAGGAACACCACTCTTCACTGGCCACCACCTGGACATAGGAGCCATTGACTACAACACTCTGGCTGCGATGATCCAACTAGTACCTTATCCACTGAATAATCTACCCTTCAAATCCATATTTCTCCAACTTAGAAATAAGAGTGTGGTCTGGGATAAGCCAACCATCTTCCTGGAAGCCCAGAAAGATGACATCAATTGCTCTTCTTTTGCCCACTTATGTTGTCACAGAATTGTCAAAGGCCATCAGATTGGTCAGGCATGATTTATCCTTGGTGAAGCCATGATAGCTATCTAGAATCATCTCCTTGTCTTGCATATGCCTTAATACAGCTTCCAGAAGGATCTCTTCCATGATTTTCCCAGTCACAGAGGTGAGGCTCACTTGCTTGTAGTTCCCATTATTATTCTCTCTTTCTTAGAATCATAGGATCATAGAATCACCAAGGTTGGAAAAGACCTACAAGATCATCCAGTCCAACCATCCACCTACCACTAATAACCCTACTAAACCATGTCTCTCAACACAACATTTAAATGTTTCTTGAACACCTTCAGGGACAGTGACTCCACCACCTCCCTGGGCAGCCCATTCCAGTGCCTGACCACTCTTTCAGAAAAGTAGCATTTCCTAACATACAGCCTAAATCTCCCCTGGCGCAACTTGAGGCCATTCCCCCTCATCCTATCACTAGTTACAAGAGAGAAGAAGCTGACCCCCAGCTCACTATAACCTCCCTTCAAGTAGTTATAGAGAGCAATAATGTCTCCCCTGAGCCTCCTCTTCTCCAGACTGAACAACCCCAGCTCCCTCAGCCGCTCCTCATAAGGCCTGTGCTCCAGACCCCTCAGCAGCTTCGTCGCCCTCCTCTGAACACGCTCCAGGGCCTCAATGTCTTTCTTGTAGTGAGGGGCCCAAAACTGGACACAGAACTCGAGCTGTGGCCTCACCAGTGCTGAGTACAGAGGGACAATGACTTCCCTACTCCTGCTGGCAACACTATTTCTGATACAAGCTAGGATGCCATTGGCCTTCTTGGTCACCTGGGCACACTGCTGGCTCATCCTCAGCCGAGCGTTGACCAACACCCCCAGGTCCATTTCCTCTACACAGTCTTCCAGCCACTCTGCCCCAAGCCTGTAGCGTTGCCTGGGGTTGTTGTGGCCAAAGTGCAGGACCTGGCACTTGGTCTTGTTGAACCTCATCCCACTGGCTTCAGCCCAGAGATGCAGCCTGTCCAGATCTCTCTGTAGGACCTCTCTACCCATAGGCAGATCAACACTTCCTGCCAGCTTGGTGTCATCTGCAAACTTACTGAGGGTGCTCTCAATGCCCTCATCCAGGTCATCAATAAAGATAGTGAAGAGGACAGGCCCCAGCACAGACCCCTGGGGAACACCACTCATGACTGGTCTCCAGCTGGATTTAACTCCATTCACCACCACTCTCTGGGCCCCACCCTCCAGCCAGCTCCTTACCCAGCAAAGAGTGCACCTGTCCAAGCCACGGGCTGCCAGCTTCTCCAGGAGAATACTGTGGGAGACAGTGTCAAAGGCTTTGCTGAAGTCTAGGTAGACCACATCAACAGCCTTTCCCTCATCCGCCAGGCGGGTCACTCGATCACAGAAGGAGACCAGGTTGGTCAAGCAGGACCTGCCCTTCAGAAACCCATGCTGGCTGGGCCTGATCCCCCAGTTGTCCTGCAAATGCTGCATGATCTCCCTCAATACAATCTGCTCCATCACCTTCCCTGGCACTGAGGTCAGGCTGACAGGCCTGTAGTTCCCTGGATCCTCCTTACGACCCTTCTTGTAGATGGGAGTCACATTGGCAAATCTCCAGTCATCTGGGACCTCTCCAGTTGACCAGAAACGCTGATAGATGATGGAAAGAGGCTTGGCAGGGGTTGCTTCCCTTATTCCAGTCACTGGGGACTTAATCTGAGAGACATGATTTTTTGAATATAATAGGGAATGGCTTGGCAACTACATAGAAAGAAAATACAAAAAAAAAAAAAAAATTAGCTAATACTAGAAAGAATAATCTTTAAGCAACAAAAGAACAAAGTGAGGCTGTAATCTTTAAATGTATGAGAAATGGCAAAGAAATGTAGAGGCAATCTGGCAAAGACCTAAAATACAGTAAATCTCTACATTTCACTCTTTAATTAGGGAAAGAGATAAAATAAAAAATGAAGAAGAAAAGTTGATTTTATTTAGCAATGTCCATTCATGAGAAATAGATAACTCTTAATAAATATACAAACAGACTTTGACTATTTTAAAGACAATTGAAGATTCAACCAAACAGAAAAACAATCCTGATTTTGGAATGAATTTATTAACTGCCAAGGTCTGTTAGAAGTGGTGACAGAGTGCTTACTTTGTAGATCAGTAGCCCACAAGAAGGAATACAGGATTTTTTAACCATATTTAGTTTCTAAAGAAAGCTGACGTTATGTATTACGAGGGCTGCTCTGAGAGTAATACCTCCTATGTTATTATTTTGGCTCACAATATCAGAGATTAACATCGGTGGTATGGAAGTACAAGTTGAACCTTTGCACTGATATCCATTACATTTTGATGCCATGCAACAGACGGCAGCAGAGAGACAGTCTGAAAAAATGGTATCTGACAAAAAGCGTGTATGAAATACATGTGTATAACTGAATTACTTCAGGTAGAAAAAATGGCACCTATTGACATGCATCAATGTTTGCTGAACATTTATGGTGACCAAACAATGAATGTGAGTAGACTGAAGCACCGGGTGCTGCATTTCAGCAATGATGGTGTCATAGCAGCTGTGAAACCTCTACTAGTGAAGATTTTTATGAGCATAGCATGCAGGCTCCTTTTGATTTTTGGTGAAAATGCAGAATTAATGGTGGTGACTATGTTGGAAAATAGCATTTTGTAGGTGAGAATTTGCTCTATCAAATAGTGTTATTGTGCTCTTTGTATCAGTTGTAGTTTCCATGGGAAAAAAAAGAAGACATTACTTCTGGATCAACCTACATACAATGGTTCATATCAACTGTGAATAAAAAGTTTCTTGTTCTTCATCCACATATTTCCTTAAAAACAAAATAAAGCAAAACTCTTTTATAAATAAAGCATGTCCTAGCAGAAGTATCAAATTCTATTAGCAGAAAGACTAGAACAGATCTGTTGAACAGAAAACAGCAAAATTGTTGGCATAAGACTTTGAACAAGTCAAAGAAAATAAGTTATAAATAATTGTTCTGATATAACAAAGTATAAGAACATATTTTGAATTGCAGTAGTGATAATATACATGGAAAACAGCGTGAAAGTGAAATACAATACATCTAAGGACAATCAGAGCATCTATAAATTTGTGCAATTTATAAAACTATTAAATATATTTAACTATATATATAACTATAAAAAACTATTAAAAGGGAGTGGTTGAGGTAGGGTAAAGAAAAAATGAATCTTTCTTGATTGTTGATGTAATGATAAAACTTGAAAAGAATAGGAATCAGAAGCAAGCATAAACAGACATGACTAATTAGTTGAGAAGTTTTGTTCAACAGTTTTCAAATTTGGCAATGATAATAGGAAACAAAGTGAAGGGGTAAGACTATGGTTAGATTTCAGAGATTTGTTATAGCTCAAAATTCAGGAAGAGATTAACATTCATGCTGGTAATGAGAACATTAATAATTGTTGTAACAAGATGGTTATTCTCTTTAATGAAGAGGAAATAATTTCATGTTTTAAGGCTCTATTTTTACTGCTTAGAAATTGGCATAAAATCTGATGGGTGAAAATCTTTCAGCATCTATCAACTAGATGATTCATACACATTGTTTCATCTGCTTTGTGAGTGCTATCTCACTTCTGATTTAGTGAGGTAGGATCTACATACCTGTTTACCTAATACATTTTTACTCAGCGGAAGGGCTCCCACTGACTCCCTTTGCTAGTTTCTGGAAATGGCACAACTGGCTGTTTATGCAAACGGATGGAAAGGAATGAGATGGCCACACTACTTTGTGATGTCCCTCTGTCCTCAGGACAGAGTACTCTTAGACAATTTCAAAAGTAATATGGTAAGAACATTCTTTACCATGATAAATACGGTCTTGTAAACTACATTTCTTTTTTTTAAAAAATATTTTTATATTTTTATTCGTTTTAATTTCTATTTATTTTCCTCTCCTTTTCTCTACTTCCTTCTTTTTTTTTCCTTTTCATTTCTTCATTACTTCAGTTCTTCATTTCTTTTCTTCAGTTCTTCTTTCAGAAGAACTCCATTCTTCTGAAACCTTTGTGGTATACATATTATTTATTTATGATTTTTCATTTCTATTTTTGGTTGGGAAGCCATTTCTTCCACTGCTTTTTCAGAAACCATAGTTTCTTGAGGAAATCAGACACTCTGATGGTTTTATTCTGAGGTAATGGATTGCTGTAAAACTACTTCAGCTAGATTAGTTTCTCCTGGAGTATATACTCTAGTGCTTTACAGTGCCAGCCTGGTAACTGAAGCCTCTTAAATGAACTTTTTTGCTATGTATGTATGCACCAAGAATATGCCTGATGAAAGAGAACTAGTTATACCAATAATAAAATTTCTTATCCAGATTTCACTATAAACCACTAAATACATGCTTTCTTAACTGCAGTAGAACACATTAGGAATGTGTCTGCAAAACATAACAAGATTTGGATCTCAACTTATCTGAAAGATAAATGCATTAAAAACTGTGATCAAAAATGGGCTATAAAGCTGACAAGAGGCCTGGAACATCTCTCACGTGCGGAAAGCCTGAGAGATCTGGGACTGTTCAGCCTGGAGAAGAGAATGCTGAGAGGGAACTCATCACTGTTTACAAATATCTGAAGTGTGGGAGTCAAGTGGATGGGGTCAGGGTCTTTTCAGCAGTGTGCAGTGACAGGACAAGGGGAAATGGGCAAAAAATGCTGCATAGGAAGTTTCAAACAAACATAAGGAAGAACTTATTTACTGTGAGGGTGACAGTGCACTGGAAGAGAGATTCTACCATCTTTTTTTTCTGGATATATTCAAGACCTACATGGATGCTTTCCTGTGCAACCCACTGTAGGGAACCTGCTTTAGCACGATGTTGGGTTTGATGATCCCCAGAGGTCCCTTCCAACCCCTACAACTATGTGATGCTGTAATTTTGTGTGATTCTCAAAAGGAGAAGAAGTGTTTATACTTTAGAAATACGTAGAGTTTTACTGCAAATTACTGAGGCATTTTCACATTAAAAATATATATCTTACAGAAATATTTAAATGATAAAATATCAAGACCTTTGGTCTTGTCAAGGCATTTACATTCCTATTACAAAATTGTCCAATTATGATATTGGAATGTTTTATTTTATAAAATACAGAGAACTCAGTGAAAACCAGTGAATACCACAGTGACTGAGAATTTAGTCTGTCTTAAAAGTTATGATCTGAATTCTATCTCACTGCCAGAAACATGCAAGTGTAACATGAACTCATTCTCTAGAGAAAACACCAGGGATGTCAAAACAGCCATACTGACAACAAGCTTTTGGAGTAATTTCTAATTCCTATGCACTGTAGTTGTTTGTGATGGATGCTCGGTGGTTATGTAGGGCATATTACTCTAGCAGCACTTACCTTCACGGGATTTATGCGCTATTGTAACTTCTATGTTGTCTGTAAAAGCCACCTAATTTTTCAGCTCATAAAACTTCTGCTAGGAGATGTGATAAGAACCAAAACCAAGTTCCAGTAGACTTTTAGTTGGTTATTATTATTACTTTACTTTAATGACACAATAACTAGATTTTCAACAAAACATCCAAAATCAGTCTTGGACAGCCAAGAATCCCTTAAAAGGAAAAGAAAAATGAAACTAATGTCTCACTTCTTAATTCAAAATACGCTTAACATTGCAGAATTCAGGATACTATCTACCAAATCCTTGCATATCAATACACTATAAATAACTTCACTGCTTAGCGGGGCTTGACATAGATTGTCATTTTCTATACCACTAATTCATATAATGTATAAACCTTTGTGCAAAACCTTCAGTGCTGCCTGCAATACCCTGTAGAACTAAGCAGAATATGGGGTTACAACAAAGTGTTTGGAAGTTGTCCTGTTTTGTAATACTGTGTTCCTAGTTCCTTATTAGAGGAAAAAAAAAATACCACCACCACCACTGAAAACAAAACAAAACAAAACACCAAAAAACAGGAGAAATTTTAGTGAGTAAAACTCGAATAATTAAAACCAAGCATTAATTTATCTATATTCTTTAAAGATACATTACTACTGAGTCACTGCACATGTCAGGGTGTGCATATACCTCAGATATCAGCACCTGAATGTAACGCTGTAGAGCAATGGCAAGCTTTCATGATTCACAAAGGATCTTTGGTGTATCTGAAAGCAGTCATGGATTACTCAGGCTCTACTTTCTATGTTCACCTGTCTTTCTGAAATAGGAAAAGAAGATAGCATGACAGAAATGTATTTTAATAACTGTGTCTTGAAGTGGCAAAGATCAGTGTTCCTTTTCAAAAAGAAATGGTTGTCATCCTCTGACAAATATCTTTACAATATATGTTTACAAACTTAACATCCTGTCTCTACTTTTTTCTCTCTCCCCTAGTTGAAATGAACAAGGAATCTTTTCTTTCATTCCCTTTGTTTTCACAGAAAACATCCCCAAAAGCTGGCAATACTGTAAGGAGAACACTGTGAATAGTCTATGACATTCAATATTTTTCCTATATGAAAGAGACCAATAATAATTTCCAGAGCTCTCTATTTTCTATTATTCATGTTATATTCTAATGAGTTCATAACCACTATTCGGAGTTACCTGCTCACTGATCTAGATGAACAGTGAAAAGAAACTCTCCTCTGAGCTGCATTCTGCACAGCTTTTATAGACGTTAATCTAAAGTTCCTATGAACGGAACATTACTACTGCTCTAACTGATGGATACAGAGGTAGGTACACTCAACATGCTTTCCAAAATAAACTGTTCTCAGACTATCCCTGAAGCCGAAAGAGCAGACTTACCAGAGCTTTTCCTCCAAGAACTCTGCATGTTCCTCATTTATTCTTAGGAGATTAAATCTGTCACTGTAGAAGAATCTTTAAGAAAATGTTAACAAACCAGTGTGTGGCTCTTTGTAAAACTGAGGAAGTTTTAATTAACACAGTGCTGACATGGCGTAGTGCTAAGAGCTCTGAAAGCACTATGAGGACACTCAGGATTTACATAGGCTAAAATTCACTGTTCTTTTTTTCATTTCCCAATAAGATGTCTCAGAGAACTTTTACAAGATTTAATGATCATTTCAAACAACCCAGAAGCTTTTTAAACTAGTTTCTTGTCTGCTTGATTTTCATGGTGGTACATTCAGTACTTGCTTTCCCAGTTGCAGTACTAGCATATTTCTTCTTTTCTTCATTCAAATTCATTGTCACAGTGAAAAATATATTCTGAAAATGATGAAATTGTTTTACCGTATGACTTATGGATGACTGCAGGCTTTCAAAGTTGCAGAAGGAAATCCACAGAAAGAATTAAAAATAAATAAATGTGGAATGACTGGTGACTGAAAATTGCAGTCTCCATACAGGTGCCTGTCAACGGTTTATGGGCGTTTGGCCAAAACATTCTAGTTCTACTGCCACCTTCATGTTGAAACTATGTGACTAGCTGTCACACAAGAAAGCAATATCCAAACGAGAGCTTTGTGAACCTGTACACAACCAATATCCTCCTCACTCCACTCAGTTTATGACTATAGTACAAGCCAAGCAGCCTCTGGGACCTCATTGAGAGCTGTGAAATGAAATGCATTATATGATAGAGCAGGCGCTGAAAAGTTGTCAATGACAGATTCCACTGGAACAAGTGTTAGAAATCTTGAAACCTGATTGTTATCTTTGTAATGTGTTCCCTATTATCCTCCAGCATTCTTATTCCAACATTACATGGTCCAATAGTCTTTGGCATTGCCCTGGCTGAGACACTTTAGGCAGAAGTCAACATGAGATGACAGCCTGTTGTTTGTGGAAATTGCAAGTATCCATGTGGATCAGGAATTTGTTGCATCTATCTCCTTTTCCTGTTTGATGCGAGTAAATGTGATTTTACCTCATATGGAAACTCAGTGACACAGGCATACATTTAACTCATCTTGCTTGCAATTCAGAAAGAAAACGTTACTTGCCTTTTAAAAAATATCAAATCTAACAATAATTAGTATGTATGTTTTATTTTGCATATAGATAATTAAGAAAAATCTCTTCCAGCAGAAAACAAGCGATTGAATTTTCAGCCACTAGTGACACCTTTATTTATTTATTTATTTTTCAGAGCTTTAGTATGTTCTGTATAAATGACAAAAAATTAGTGGAACACTTAGATCTTTTAGGAGGCACATCTAGTAGCCTTATCTGGTTACGTGGATAAAGCAATAAAGGCCTCAGTTCACAAATACATTTTCAGACTCAGCCATATCACTGATTTCAGTGGGAAATAGAATCTTAAGAATCAGGAGCTGAATACTTTGGCTGAAGAAGTCTTATTATTTTTCACGTCTTTTAATAATAAAAGACATGTCTTCCATTCTGAAAACTGAGCATGAACAAATAGCTTGAACTTTCTGCTGTAACATTGTCTGGGAAAGTCAAGTATAAGTCTAGTGAAAACTATCTGAAAATGTTTGTGCTAGTGGATATTTTTCATGCTGCCGTTGCTTCTGTAAGAGGGCAAAACTCACAAAATATGAAGAATTAAGATGAAAATGAGAACTAAATTATTAATATAACAAAGAACTGCTGCTTTCTCTGTGCACGATTCCAGATGTATTGGTTTTTTTCTCACTCTTCGGCAGAAATTGCTTCTGACTATACAATGGACTTCAGCAGGGCTGTAGCTTTCAGGTTCTTGATTTTTCATAATTCACTCAAATGCCAGCTCAATGACATTAAGTGGAAAAATAGAGAAAAAATGCCTTCACTTTTCCACAGAAACAATTTTGAAAATCCATTTACATGGCAAATAAAGAGGCATTAAACCCAGTGCAAATCTGCAGCTAAATACAAAAATCTGATAGCATAATATTTTATTTTCCAGATAACACAATACAAACTGTTATTTACTGCCTGAAAGATGTCATGGTTTTGTGATTTTCGGTTGTTGGTATTCCACATCATAACATCATGTAGTGAATGTACCTGGTTCTCAGAAGAGAAGGACTACTACATTCCCCATGGTACTTTGCTCCTCTGTTACCATTTTCCAGCCGGAGGGAAAAGATAAAAGCTCGCAGTATAAAAACTTGCAGATCACAAGACCTTGTTCCTTTTTCCGCCATCTCTCGTCTTGGCAGTACCTCACTCTCCAGCTGTCTTATCGTCCGTAGTAGAGTAAGGCCTACCTTGATTTTGGGACATTCTCTCTCTCTGTATTGGATTTATCAGCTTAAATTGTAATTATATTGTATTATAGTGTGTTGTTCTGCATTCCGATATTTTATTTAGTAAATTAGTTTGTTTCTCCTCAGATTGTTGCCGCTGTTCTTTGCTCTCAGGGCCATCTCCTTACCCTTTTCCCCTTTTCCCTTTTCCCGGGGCGTGGGCCCATGGATCCCCCGTCCCCTTTGTCACGGAACCGGGCCGAACACCCGTAAACCGCTGACAAAGAACAGAAGAGTTCTGAGTTGCAAGGAAGAAAGCTGTTTTTCTATTTTATAATGTGGTAAAATAAAACACTTAAGCAAACAAACAAAGAAACAACTAAATCCTAAACAGAGATCTTCTTGAGAGTGTTTTAAAATACTGTTACGTAACCTTCTGATTTTATCCATCGATGCTGATGATTCCCAAACTGCACAGTCTTTGAAAGCATGTATTAAAATTCCCACCTTTACAAACTGTTTACAAACTTGCCAAGCTGTAGCTCTCTAGTAAGTGTTCTATATAATGTTTTAGTGAATAGCATTATCAATAACACAGTTACACAATGAAAATAGAATTTATATACTAAAAGGAAAACAGCTAATTCATGTCAGCTGAGTAAAAGAAAGTAGAAGAGACACTTAGTAGTATTGCATTTATTTAATAGAACTACACATAGAGTCTAACCAGGAAATCATGGGAGCTACAGTACTGGAGCACAGATTCTGAGACAGGATCAGTAGTGGTTGAAGTCAATGCAATGTGTCTGTTACGGCTGCTATCTGTGGAGATTCCTATTGGCCTCATGTAGGCACCATAAGCAATTGTTTAGAAAAGTTGGTTAAAGTACAAGGCTGTCCAACTTGCAATGGGGAAGTATGTTTTGGGAGTTCAAACATGTCCTTCAGCTGCACAAGCACAAGAAACTGTGTGAAATTAAATAACCTGAAATTTTTCTTAGATGCCAAAAATCTAGAACTTCTTTCCTTGCTCTTGTGCCAGGTGGTGATTTTTGCTACAAGATCATTTTCATATGTTGCTACTGAAACTGAATTTGTACACATGCAACTCTGGAAAAGTAAGGACACTTGACGGCTGCTCAGTGCACCCATTCACATTCTTTGATGCTTAATGAATGTTTATGGAGACCAAACAGTGGATTTGAGCACAGTGAGGTAGCGGGTGGTGTGTTTCAGTGGCATCAGCAACACAAAAGCCAGGTTCTGGACATCATGGAGATTTTTAGTGAGTGCAGCATTCAGGCTCTTGTTGGCCATGCACTGCTAATGACAATGATTATATAAAACAAACAGTGTTTTGGGATTTTACTCTGTCAAATATTGCTACTGTGCTCTTTGTACCTGTTGTAGTTTCCATGGAAACAAATAGGAGGCATTACTTTCAGAGTGATCTATGAAGTATTCACTAACTTGCCATGAGACCTAAGAGATTAAAAAGCTCTTTTCTCTGAGTTCCTGTATTTTGGCTTTTCCTTGAAGACTCTGCAGATGTTACCCTACCAGTATCTAAACTTAACCTTGTGAGTGGACAAGTTTTGCAGATAGGTTGCATGAAATATATAGTAGATAGTAACACCAAAAGCCAGTATCCCAAACAGTTTTCAGTTCTACATGCTCACTGAATGAATTTATCTTGATGTATTTAACATGCATTTCAAGTGAATTAAATTCCCGAGTAAGAAGAAAAGAAAATAAACAAAATCTGAGAGAAGAAAAAAAAAAAACACAGAAAAAAGCTGGCATTCAAATAAATGCTCTGGCTTAAAATTTTGTGTCAGCCATTAACATCCATATCAACAAAATATGGATTTTTTTTTTCTCCCAGTGGCAGATAAAAAGTATTTATATAACACTAAGGAATAAGATAGTCTATGTATCTTGCTGGGATATTGCTTCAATGAGCTGAGAAATGACCACATCCCAGCATGGCACATACACAGTTGTATTTGCTGTGATTATATAATATTATCATACTAATAGAGGAAACCAGTGAAAAACAGTGACAATTGTATTCTCTATCGGGAGCATGAGATAGAGTACTAAAATGGAATAATGCACGTTTATGAAGAATATCTTTACTGATGACTGCCTTAATATTGCTTCATTCATTGAACACAGTAACTTCCCCAGTATAGTTTTGGGTTTGGGGCAGTGATATAATCAATCAGCCATGCCCCTCTGTACTAATATTTCAATCATCATCCTTTATAACAGAGTGGATTTATCTTCTTGGATTGCTTAATTGCAGCATATATTTCACATTTATGGATAATGTGTGCGGTAGTGTCCACAATCAAGCCCTCTCAATCTTGAGCCCATCTCTATGCTGCTATCTCTTCTTTGATGGCCTACCAAGCTGTAAATAATTCATTCTTATATTGCCAGTTCAGATCAACCTGAGCCACTTTCATCTTAGCATACGGTCCTACAGGCTGGTTGTTCTGATGTTCTTCAGAGGCACAACTCTTAGGTATGTGAGCATCTACGTGATGCACTTTTACAACCAGGTTTTCAACACACACAGCAATAACTTGTCACAACACGAAAGCACAGATGCATTTGCCTCTGAGCTGCCAGTTGGTCTCCTTCATTTGTTGTAACCACCACCATACAGCATTTGCCATCATCCATGAGTCAGTTTATAGAGCTCTGATCATTTCTCTCTTTCAACAATGTCTAAAGCCAGCTGCATGGCCTTCACTTCTGCAAACTGGCTCGATTCACATTCTCCTTCAGCAGTTTCTGCAACTTGTCATGTCATAATCCATATGGCAGCATTCCACCTCTGATGTTTTCCAACTATACAACACAACTCATTAGAGAACAGGGTACACTGATTCTCATTTTCTGGTGGTGTACAGTGGGGCTTCTTCAACATCTTCTTGTGATGTTCCAAAATTAATGCCCTTTGATCAGTCCATTATGACTTCAAGATTGCTGGGTGAGTGGACTTTTCTATTTGAGTCTGTTGTGTGATCAAGAATAGCTCACTTACTCTATGTAGTGGCAGCTGCATATCGTGGGGGCTCCAAGGTCAGCTCTGGCACAGATGCTTTCTGCACTGAAGCAAGGAATCGTTTCAGCAGGGCAAGCAGAATCCCGTACGCGAGAAGCTGCCGCACGCCGGCAGCTCCCCTCGTGGCGCAGCAGCGGCTCTGATGCGGCAGGGGTGGGGCCAGAAGCAATCATGTCACACCCTGCAATTACAAGGACTGCCCCTAGGGAGCGCAGCGACCCCGGAGCATGGCGAAAAGTGCGTGGTGATTTAGTAATAGTGTGGGGTGGCAGCTGGCAGAGGCAGGGTGACCAGGGAGGGGCGAGTACCCTTCACCACTCAGGAGACTAGCTCACCTATCAGCTGCCTCCCAGACAACAGATCTGGATGTGATTTCTACTAGGCAGAAAGCTTTGGCCAAAAAGAATGCAGCTACCCAGACCAAGAGCGTGCCCAAAAATGCGTCTGTTCAGGTCTTTGTCTGCAGGGAGCGCCTGACCCTGTTGCTGCCCCTGCAGGATGATAGAGATACCACCTGTGTGAGATGTGAGCAGGTGGATGATCTGCACAGTCTGGTGGCAGAACTCAAGGAGGAGGTGGAGAGGTTAAGGAGCGTCAGGGAGTGTGAGCAGGAGGTAGACTGGTGGAGCAATTCCTTGCCATACCTGTGAGAAAGGCTCTGGGGTGATACATCCCAAACAGTGATGGACCCCCTGCCCTGTCACTGTCAGGCAGAGAGAGGGGACCTAAGAGATGGGGAGGAGTGGAAACAGGTCCCTGCTCAGCATCATAGGCAAATCCCTCCCTCCCTCACTCCCTTGCTTTCCCCAGTGCCCTTATGTAATAGGGTTTGAGGCCTAGATTTGAATCTGTGGAACTTGAGCTACAGGTAAGTGAGTCAAAGATCCATCCAGGAGGTCATCTAGGGCATGGAGGCGGAGCCCTAGCTTTAAGACTGTGTCTACCAAGAGAGAAGGAAGGGTAACTGTCTTTTGTGACAATGGAGGATTGGAGGGCCTGGTAGGTTAGCCAGACTCAACCCATAGGGAATTGTGCTGCCTCTCTGGGGCCTGAGTCAGGGATATTACTAAAAAAACTCACTGGCCTGGTTTGTCCCTACTATTATTATCATCTACTGATAGCTCAGGCTGGCAGTGATTAAGTCACTGAGAAAAGCCTGGGGCTAGCAAAAGAGATGTGGGAGGGGATTGAGGAGGTTACCTGATGGAGAAGGAGTGCTGGATTGATGGGCTGAGGCCAATGGCATGAAGTTCAACTACACCATATGGTGGATCCTGCACTTTGGTCACAACAACCCTATGCAACATTACAGGTTTGGGGCAGAGTGGCTGCAAGACTGTGCAAAGGAAAAGGATCTAGGGGTGCTGGTTGACTCTTGCCTGAACACGATCCAGAAGTGTGCCCAGGTGGTCAAGAAGGCCAATGGCATCCTGGTTTGTATCAGAAATACTGCTGCCAGCAGGAAGTGATTGCCCCTCTTACTCAGCCCTGGTGAGGCTGCATCTCAAGTACTGTGTTCAGTTTTGAGCCCTTCACTGCAAGAAAGATATTAAGGCCCCGGAGGATGTCCAGAGGAGGATAATGAAGCTATTGAAACACCTGCGGCACAAGTCTTACAGGGCATGGCTGAGGGAACTGGTACTGTTTAGTGTGGAGAAGAGGCTCAGGGGAGATCTCATTGCTCTTTACAGCTACCTGAAAGGAGGTTGTACTGAGGTAGGGGTCGGCCTCTTCTCCCAGGTAACTAGTGAGAGGATGAGAGGTAATGGCCTCAAGTTGTGCCATGAGGGGTTCCGGTTGGATATTAGGAAAAACTTCTTTTCTGAAAGAGTGGTTGTGCATTGGAACAGACTACCCAGGGAGGTGGTGGAGTCACTCTGCCTGCTGGTGTGCAAGAAATGTGTAGATGTGGTACTTAGGGACATGATTTAGTGGGCAATATTAACAGTAGGTAGATGGTTGAACTAGATAATCTTAGAGGTCTTTTCGAACCTTAATGATTCTATAATTCTATGACTCTCCCTTTGAACATCCAATCCAGTAGAGGCAGTCAAGGTGCCAAGGTGCTGTGCTTAAGTACGGACCATTTGTGAAGCAGCTTGGACCCCTTTTTATGCTGCCAACATCTCTTTTTCACTAGAAGCCCAATGGACTTTGGATCCTCTGTATCCCTGTCATGGTTTTATGATTTTTGTTATCAGTATTCCACATCATAACATCATGTAGTGCACCGGGAGTTAAAGAGTTAATGTTCCAGTTCCATGGATTGTTGATGGAAGAGAAAAAGGACTACATACCCCAGAGAACTTTGTGTTGTTCTGTTTCCATTTTCCGTTCAGATGGAAAAACTGTTCGCAGATCACGAGACGTCCCTTTTTGATCTTCCAGCTCGCCCTGGCAGTGTCTCCCTCCTTAGCCATCTCGTCACAAGCATTAGAATCATAGAATCATAGAATTAGCTAGGTTGGAAAAGACCTACAAGATCATCCAGTCCAACCATCCACCTACCACCAATAACCCCACTAAACCATGTCTCTCAATGCTATATCTAAATGTTTCTTGAACACCTCCAGGGACAGTGACTCAACCACCTCCCTGAGCAGCCCATTCCAGCACCTGACCACTCTTTCAGAAAAGTAATGTTTCCTAATGTCCAGCCTAAATTAGAGTAAGGCCTTCTGTTTTTTGGACGCTCTCATTTTATTTGATTTATTAGCTTCAAGTCCAATTATCTTGTATTATATTGTGTTGTCTTGCATTCTGATATCTTATTTAGTAAATTACTTTCTTCCTGCTGTTTTGTTTTTAGGCCCATCTTCAAGCTCCCTACCCTTTCCCTTTTTCCCTTTTCCCTTTTCCCAGGGCGTGGGTCCATGGGTCCCCCCACCCCATTAGTCGTGGAACTGGGCCAAACCAGCCTGTAAACTGTTGACAATACCCCATTCAAAAATCCTAGGGGTCAACCTAAAGTCTCCCATAATGCTTTCTGACAGAGGATCCAGGTGGGGTTATTCTTCCTGACTACAGCATAGAACACATTTTTTTACATCTCATCCTGCCCAAACTGGCCTACGGGTTACTGCATCTCCCATTTTATTTGTTCAGTCTTCTTTTTGCTCAGGGACCTATTTGAAATTGTTCTGTGTCACTTGATAAAGAGTGCTTATAATCAGACTGTAATTTGGAATATGCATTCTCCATAAACCCACAACACCCAAGGAAGCTTGTGTTACCTTTCTGCTAATCGGTGGAGACATAACAATTATTTTGTTGATCACATTTACAGGGATCTGATAATGTCCATCTTGCCATTTTATTCTTAAAAATTGGATCTATTATGCAGGCCTCTTGATCTTAACTTTGTTTTATGGCAAAAAAATGTCTTTCAGAAGGACTTGGATTATTTCCTTCTTGTTCTGAAAAATTTCTGCTGCTATATTGCCCCACATAACACTGTCATCAATGTATTGCAGATGTTTGGGAGCTTTTGACTGTTTCAGTGCAGTCTGGATCAGCCCATGTGAAATAATAGGGCTGTGTTTACACGTCTGGGGCATTTGATTTTGGATGTAGTCCTCCAAGGGAAGGCAAACTTGTACTGCACTGTGCTAACCAAAGGGATTGAGAAAAATGCATTGATGATATCAGTTGTGGCATACCACCTGGTTGTATCTCACTTCAGTTTGTACTGAAGTTCTGGCATGGCAGCACTCTGTGGTGGTGTGACCTCATTCAGGCCACAGTAGTCCACTGTTAGCCTTTCACTTTCCTCTAGAATTTCATGCTGGCCATATGGGACTATGAAAGGGTGAGTTTTGCTGATTAATTCTTGGCTCTCCGGTCATCTAATCAGCTTGTGGATGGGAATGAGGGAGTCTTGGTGTGGTATTGCCACAGGTGAACCACTGCGTTAGCAATTGGCACCCACTTTTCTTCAGCCCTCAGAAACTCCACAACGAGAAGGTTCCTCTGATAGACTGAACAAGGTAGTCGGCTATTTAATTCCTGCTGTATCCATGGCATAGACTATCTCAAGAGAGAGTAGAGTTCTAATGAAAGACCTAATTGTCACCATTCATGAATGGACACCATTTCCTTATTCCCATCTACTCAGCATTGGTGAGGCCACATGTGGAGTACTGATCCCATTCTGGGCCCTTCAGTGCAAGAGCGACATACTGGAAAAAGTCCAATGAAGAGCTATTATGACGATCAAAAAGCTGGAAGATGTCTCCTGTGAGGAGACGTTCAGAGAGCTGGACTTTTCTCCCAGAGAACAGGAAGCATAGAGAGAGTTCATCAGTATATAAATACTTGAAAGGATCCAGAGCAGATGGAGCAAGACAAGAGGCAACGGGAACAAAATGGAACACAGGAGGTTCCCTCTGAACATCGGGAAGTGCTTCTTTTCTGGATGGGTGACAGAGTACTGAAACAGGTGAATTAGGGAGTTAGGGGCCCTGAGTTGGGTCTTAGTTTAACTGTCCACTAAATTAGGGGCCCTGAGTTGGGTCTTAGTTTAACTGTCCACTAAATTGCTTAGCTTATCTTCACTGCCAGATGAATTAGGGAGTCAGGGGCCTTGGGTTGGGTCTTCACTGCCAGACATTGTTTAGTTTATCTCTCCATTATCAGATTGATGCAAGTCAGTAAGAGAAGAACAGGAAAACAGTGAAGGGGGAACGAGTATGATAAGAAACTACAAAGGCATGCAAGATAGGAGAGCCTCCCCTGGGACAAAGGTCAAGATGAAGACTCCTGACTTCATCCAAGAACGCCCACCGAATGGGGAGGAAGACATCGAGCCTTCATCCAGCGACCACCAGAAGGGGCTACAATGCATGCGCAAAGGGGAGGAAAAGTAATGAATATGTAACCGGGCTCAATGAATATGTATAAGTTTGGCTTTTAAATGTCTAACACTTTTGTCTAGGGGTATGCGAGTTTGGTAGGGCGGTGACCCCCTCGCATCCGGTGTGGGCGCAGCACCGTAATAAACATACCTGCTTTATAGCCTAATCTCGGGTTATGGAGTTTGATTCCGCAGGTCACAGGCTGCCTGGAGTAGCTGTGGCGTGTCCTGCCTTGGAGATAATCAGAAGCCACTTGGACATGGCCCTGGGCAACCTACTTTAGGTATCTCTGCTTGAGCAGGTATGTTGAATGAGATTATCTCCTGAGGTCTCTTCCAACCTTAACCATTCTGTGATTCTGTGACTCTGTAACGCTATTAGATCTTCCTAAATTATGTCAGCAAATTGTCGGTGCTTGGTCCCGTTACAGAATTCCCCCAGTCAGTGTGGCATCAGAATAGCAAGTTCTTCTTATTGTGTTTTACACACACCTTATATATCCTTCACTCGTAAGCAGTAAATCCACTCACGGTTAATTAGCCTTAAGTTCTTCACAACAACGTAGATAACAAACAAAGGGTTGCTTAACTGTCCCAGAAGTGACCACATTAGCTGTGCGTACTAAAGAGTATTCTGTTTACACCTTAGCCCTGTCTCCAGACTCCGGAGGCCTCATAGAGATAAGATCTACCAAAGTCTGTTGGGCTCTTTGTTGTTAAATCTCCCCCACAGCAAATAATCTGATTTGTAATACTAAAGCTCCTGGCACTGTCAGGTTTTTCTGACTTTTCTCTTTCTCAGCTTACTTTCTGTCTGTATCAGAAAACTACAGAGCAAACTGTTACCCTTGCAAATTCTTAGCGGAGAGTGGATTATATACATTGAGAAGTGTACGTATATATTTCCTTTTGTGATAGTTTGAATGGTAAATGTCAAAAACATCAAATCACTTTTTCTGCTAAGAAAAAAGTCACTTGCTCAACTCTTTTACTCTTGAACAGAATTACATGCAGAACAGTCGGGAATAGTCTCTTAAGACAGCAAAGGTGACCTCATCAACATCTTTTAGTGATAAACCTTTGCTGGGTTTATAGTCCCAAACCTAAGAAACACAACAAAAGATTCTGTTTCTGGGGAGAAGCCTCTATCACTTCAGCTTACGCTTTTCAGAGCTCATCATTAGGGCAGAAAAATGTAACTTGTTAAGAGGTTATAAGGTGGTGAAAGCATATAAATGTCTGTACACACTTGGATCCTGGAACACCAACAAAGCTGCAGTGGTCAGGGGTCCTGTGCAACATTAGAAAGTATACATGATGGACTGGGTTATCTATGGTTCTCTGGGTATAGAAAAACAGCTGCATGACAGCAGCTTCAGCTCAATCTTATATAGCACAGGTGGCAGCTGTTCCAACAATTTCCACTTCTCACTCTGCTTAGTTTTTCCCAGGAGTGGTGAAGGCAGCAGCACTGTGACTCCAGCTTTGAAAAGCGTGAACCTCTGGAGAAATCTGGCACAAAATGGTACTGCATCAGTCCATCAAAAGGCAAAGCAATTGCTGCCTGCAGCGGTGCATTTCTACCTTGATGAGCTATGTAGAGAAATCAGAAACTGTCCATCTGAAAATCTGCAATAAAAACTTTATGCAAGTCTGATCTTGACAGTTTATACTGCTGGACTGCTCACTTGCACATCAACTAGCATATATATGTTTAGCATGAATGGTATGTTTAGCATGGCAGGAAAGATTATAACAGACAAGAGATTCAGATTGCTACTGCAAAATGTAGAGCATCTGGTGGATATGAAAGTGAACTTGCGAAGAATGAATTACAAATATGCATGCAGTTCTGAAATTGTTTTGTTACTTGCTTATAAATCGGAAGATGACTAAGCTATATTCCACAAATACAATGAAAATCTCTAACAGTTTTATGGGATGGATTAGCCAGAGATGTCTCATTTTTGTACCACTTTAAACACTAATATTGTTCTTTTTTTTTTTTTCGACTGAAATCAAAGTTTCTTGCTGAAAAAGAGATTTTATGATAACCATGTTTTCAGCTTTGCTTTGATCAACCAAACTATAGTTCTTAACCAAAAGGAATTGTGTGTTTATTCTTGAATGTAATCAGTAATTTTAACAAGCTCTCATTAGAGGATCTTCCATAATTTGGGTCTGATATTTACTGCAACTTTTGGCTGTCCCACAGCTGTTGTAAAAGCAGCAAGAACAACAAAGAAATGAAGTTTTCAATTTTGTTTAAAAGTACTTGATGAGCAACAGTATATAGACTAGCAAAATATCATTGAGGTAAAAATGAGATAGTGTGGTTTCTGTTGGTTTGAGCTGTGTGAAATTCATTTTGATATGAAATCTATCATTTGTTGCAGTCTTCAGTACACTTTCTGAGTTGCACTTTATCTTTCTTATGTTGTGCTGCCCAACCTATTGTCATCATTTATAAATATCTGTGAACTTAAGATATTATAGCACAGAAGAGCCAAATTAATGCACGAAATATATAGCTAAAAGGTTTGGCATTAAATAGCAAGTGGCAGATCAA
This sequence comes from Numida meleagris, assembly GCF_002078875.1. NCBI lineage: Eukaryota > Metazoa > Chordata > Aves > Galliformes > Numididae > Numida > Numida meleagris. The sequence goes on along the minus strand of NW_018364408.1, from coordinate 226,116 downwards.
GAGTTGAGGTGTTTAAAAGAGGTCTAGTGGTTCTGTTTTCTGCTCTATGAGAACTTTCTTGATTGTAATGCCAGTTATGTTCCAGAGAATTCCTGTGTGATGAGAAAAAAACAGTGGAATGTGTGACTGTGGTCATCTAGACAAGAGAAATATTCTAAATATATTGATCAGCATGAGAAACTGTGGGTTTGGGACAGCTAAACTTGAATCTCTCTTGAGAAAATACAGAAAAGAATTTAAATAATTAACCTTTGTATTTAGTATTTCAGCACTGGTAAAAAATAAAATCTGAAATATCATTTTATCATTTATTATCTTGCCAAAAGAGCAAGAGGAGAATAATACAGGGGAAAATAATGACAGCTGTATTATCTGCCTGCTAGCTGAGGTACACATTTACCTCAAAGGTTTAATCCCTGCTTATTTATCAGTGGGACTAATTATTTTTTTTCCTGTTCTTATGAGCAACAAAGGGTAAATGAAATTGTAACATTAATACGGAGAAGACAAAAACAGTTATTGAACAAGCTTAGTTACAATACAAGAGACATTAAATAAATGGTGGAATTGGTGTTTCTGTGAAAACCTTAAGCATTGATTTCACAGAATTATCATCATGGGGTCTGGAAGAGGACATTAAAAAAGATAAGGAATATATGCAAAGATTTTATGATACAGTGTGTTGAAGGCCAGTTAGATTCTGAACTGCTGACAAGCACTTCCATGGTTCTTGTGATGATATTTTTGAGTGCTCAACTGTTGTGCAGAATGATATATTTTTTTCTTTTTCCATTATTTTTCTTTAGAAACGTATACCCATGCTATAAGTGTTTTTAATCGAAACTCTTTTGAATATAAAATGAAAATGAATCAATAACAACTTTGCAAACCCAGGAGGATATCTGTCACAGAATGTTTCATCAGGATTGTTTAGTTCTCCAAACTCCAAATTCTCTTTAAATTACATAAAGTACTGCAACTAAAAGAAAATATTATCACTTAAGTCAGTATATCTTGTACTCAAACACGGAGTCCTTTCAGGGTGGAAAATATTCCCAAGTGTGATAGTGTAAATCAAGAAGTTTACTAGAATTGTTGGAAATATGTAGTGAAAAAACAGTGTGAATAAGGTCTTTGCAGTGCAAATCTCTGTACCAGTATGTCTCATGCACAGTCATTTTTTTTCACCACAATATATATTTTTAAATAGTCTACTTATCTGGGAAGCATAGTCAGCTTTAATTTACATGAAAACTTTATATTATACTTTCAGGAGGATTATAGTGACTGCATTCCAAAGCACACTAACATGGCATACGTCCCTATCCTTTGGATCTCTTTTTCTACCATGAACTCTCAGAGGAGCCTTACAGGGAAAAATGTGGAACAATCAAATTTGAATTCATTACAAATGATGTATGTAAGAGAGAAAGAAATATTAAAATTCATAACAAGAATCTACCTCTGTTCCACATTGAAAAAGAGATGACAGAGAGAGGGAGGTGAAATGTATTGAATCTGTTTTTTCTCTTTGAAAGTGTTTACTCTCAGCTTTCTTTAGAACCCAGCAGGAATCATTCCTTCCATTGTATTTAGTTCTGATTTTCACAGAAAAAAATCATAATTTTTCCCTTTTCACCTGATTCCATATCCAAGGGTCCTAGAATGGATGCCTTAACTAAATAATTACTGAACTTTTTTATTCTTTCGTCTACTTTTTTTTTTCTTTTTCTTTTTTTCTTTTATAGTGTACACTGTAATATAAAAAGTTCAGTTCGAAGTTCAAGCATTCAATCAAGTCTAAAATGTTCATCTAACAAACAAACAAAAAGCTTTGTTTTATACAGCGCTATTTGTTCAGTGTTTCCTTTTGAAGAATGTGTGTTAAAATGGAAGATTTCTTGAATAACAGCTGTTGAATAATTTGTCTTGTTCAGCTATATCAGGAATACTGGCCACTAAGAGTTACAGTATAAATTCTAATTTAATCCAAAATTCCACAGAAGTTCTCAACAGAAATGCACATGACAGTACTTCCAAAGCTCAGTTATTAAGTCATGCCTGTTATAACAGAAGTGAACTCTGACACAGGCAGAATGGGAGCTTTCACAGCCAGTCTTCCTATGGCTGATCTACCAACTTAAACCCTCTTTGTTAGGGCTAGACAGTTCTGGTTTGCATGCAATCTGACTCAGTCTCCTGTTTATGAGAGATCAGAGGTTATAACTAGAGGTTACTGGGAGCTGAGGGGGTGGAAAGCCAGCTACTGAAGAAGAAATCTGCTTGGAGGAAAACTCCCAGAAAAATCCCTATAGAAATTGCCAAGGCAAAGGATTCACAGATAACATGTATGTGAATAACCAAGAAAACCAGTATAGTCATTTTCTCATTTCCAGAATCACCCTTTCTCAGTCTTTAGAGAAGATGATATGTATTACTTACACACACACATAAGCACACATATGAAAAATTCATACTTGATTGAGGTACAATAATTATTTTTGGCAAACTGCTGCAAGTCTGAAAAAAAAATAATTCTAAAACCTTTCCCAAGATTTTGTCAGTTCCAAGATTTAAAAGATAACTGGAAAATATGCCACATTTTCCATGCAAGCAAAGGGGAAAACAGATCTACATATACATGTACATCGTTGTGCTTTTCCCCCTTCAGAAAGATACTGCCATATCCTTGCATGTGGAAGTGGATACAGTCTTTCCTTACCACCTGCTCTGCAGTATAACTCCTGGTATGGGTTTGGGAGTGTACTCAGTGACAGAAAGTGATCTGTTTCAATTTAATTGTTTCTAGAAGCAGTGGAAGGAACATGCTTCAAGGGCATTATAATGACACACAGTCAATTCTCTGGCTATTCTTTTCCCTGATTCTTCCAGCTGTCTGCACATGGCCTGAACCAAGAAGCGTAAATATTACTATTCTGGTGAATGCCTTATAGGGACAAAATGAATTGTGGGAGGGCAAGAGTGATCACTAGCCTTTCCTTTATGCTATTTAAAAGATGCATATGGAACAGGAGTGGACAGAGGAACAACGTGAGAAGAGAAAAAGGAATACATAAGGCAATTTTAAAAGCTTTCTGATTGCCAAGGGAGTTTAAGCTGAATGAACTAAATATTTGCTGGATTGATCTTTTGCTCATTCTTTTTTGCTTTTCCATTTTTTTTTGTGAAATTTCAAGAAACAGAATTCTTATTCTTTTTGAGATCAAATGTTTGCTTCCTCTATAAATCTAAAATTAATATGCAGTTGTTTTTTTTAAAAAAATTGGATACACAAATCTCTAAGTCCAATTTGCCTTGTAATGGCATATAATACAGAGTTATGTCATTGTGTCTGCTTTCTGCTATATTTCATTATACGAAGAATTTATTTTTTGTTTGTTTTAAAATTGTTTTATTTTTAATTTTTATTATTTTTAGTGAGGCAAGGTTCTGAAAAGACATTTTACTTCAGTGAAAAAATTGGACAAGGTATTTAACTTTTTCATAGAATCATTTTAAGCAGGAAGAATTTAAACTTATTAAAATCAGCAGTGGCAAGAAAATCGATGGTTTTGTGATCATTGAAATTATTTTTCACCTTCAGTTTGTCTATGTGTCAATATGAAAGCAGTGCAGCTGCCTTACAAAGATTTTGGTCCTATTGTGATCTTGAGTGCTTACAAGTGCATATTTTGTTTTTCCCACTGATCCTTTGTAAAGTTCAATGGGTATATATGTCATGTGGTATTTAGGCTTTTGTTGGCAGCCTAGCAACAGCAGGGAGAGACCTAGACAAAGACAGAAAATAATTTGAAGTCAGAAGATGGAAGTCAGGATCCTAGGTGTTCTGATCGAGAATGAGAACAGGGCACCTAGGAGTAGGCTTTCTGCTAAACATATTGAAAAGGTGGCAGCCTTCACCCTATTGGAGTACTGAACTGTTTTAAACTGTTTTAAGTAGATAATATATATTTCTTAGTGCATTTTACTTATTGTTAGTACTATCATATCTTGCAAACCTGAAAAACTTGCTGATTGAATCTTGTGCTCACAGTGCTTCAAACTAAGGCCAAGGAGAAAGCTAGAGAAACTTCAAACCTCCATTTTCAGTACAGAGCTGCTACCAGGAAAGTTGAAATCCATGCCTGCTTACATTTCATTTTTTGCCACTATACGTAACCATCCAGCTGATAAGCATCAAGCTATACCTTTTTTTTTTTGGTTTTTTTTTTTTTTTTTTTTTTTTTCTTTCAGGCTAGAAGGAACTGTGATATAGATTTAAATAAGAATGTAAAACTGAGCTCCCAAGTGCTAGCTAAAAATCTCAGTGACTCGTATTGAGCAGAAATATGTCTTACAATTTGGAAAATATTTTACCTTTGCAAGAGTTGTACTGAACAGGTTTGCAGTCTTAGTGTCAAAATCTTTCACCTTCTAGGCATCTACACCTTTTAAGAATTGAGTACTCAGAAAGCCATGCAGTATGACATTGGTGTAGATATTTCAAATCTAAACTTTCGGTACTTAAACAGAATACATTTATATATATTTGTCAGACATCTAAAATGATATCAAATTGTCTGACATGCAGTCAGTTCAGTTATTCTCCACTAATACATTTGTATTCCTCTGTATTTTTCACAAAACAAGATGCTGACTACTCAGCACCAGATATTCCGTTCGTAAACTGCACCCTGTTTGCAAGGACTAACACCTAGTCCCTGGCCATCCTGACGCGTGCACAC